>NC_141156.1:18354072-18654072 GCF_053477565.2 Lygodium microphyllum | reverse complement strand
TTACCTAATTAGCTTTATTATTATCCAATTAAAAAATATTTTACTAATGTGTGAGCACAAATTTATCCATTGCATGTAATTTTGGGAAACTGGGGGAGAGAGAGGGCACCAGACCCCCTCTCGCTTCCCCGTTCCTTTTTTTTTTTTTTGAAAATATTTTTGGTGCATTTTCTAGCGTAAATATTGACACATTTTTCGACGTGATTTCCACTGCATTTACTGGCGCTAATATCGGTGCTCTCATACCGGTGCCAATACCGACACATTTGCTGACGACCAGAAATTTAGTGCATAATCATTTTAGCACTGGTACTTACACTAATAAGGCCCACTTCTGTTGTAATGTGTTGAAACCTAAAGAGATTTAAGGAGATTTGAGGGAAGGAAAGAATGAGAAGCAATTAGAAGGGTATTCAATCAAAGGAAAACAACTCTATTTCCATAAAAGATTATGTGGGCCCTTACAACTAAGAGATAAGATTCTTAAAGAATTTGATGATATTAAGCTATTAACAAAAGAGTTATACTAATTTGAAGAGATCTACCAGAGAAATGCAAAGGTGAAAATTGGTATTCCTAAGAGAAAAACCTAATAAGAGTTTTTTTTATGTAAGCCTACTAAAGAGTATGTATTAGATCTGCAAAATATTTTGGAGGATGACAATATCAATTTTCTATCCCAAGAGGAGATCTTGGCAAAGCCAAAGACTGTCCTCCAGTCTGAAGAGAAGCTGCTGAGAAACGAGATGGTACATAGAGTCATGCTATAGTGGAAGGGTTATCCATTGGAAGATGCTTCTTGTAAAGATTGGAAAACCCTTGGTGGAGCGATTTCTTTTTGTATGCGAGTTTGTAAGGGCCTTCCCCTAGGCCATGGCATTATATGTAAATCCTTAATTTCAACTAGCTTTCAAAGTATTCTAGGATGACACACATGGTATTGGGTCTTTATAACTTGTGTAATTTCTCTAGGGGGAAACAAGGTCTTATAAGTTAATAAACTTTTAGTCACATGTGCCCCTATCATAAAAAACTAGGTCTTAAAAATGTAACCAAAACCAATGTAATTGGAATCCATTTCCTTAATTAGGGGTAAACTAAGAAAAAATTGTAGAAAAAATATGAAAACTGTCAGAAAAGCATGGAACTATAAGAAAAGCATGAGAACTATAAGAAAAGCATGGGAATTGTAAGAAAATCAAGTATATTGTAAGAAAAATGTAAGGAAGTTTGGCGAGTCGAAGAATTAATGTAAGAAAGTCTAAGAAGAAGTAGGTGAAAGGTAGACTCAAGGAGTGCTCTTACATAAAGGACTAGTTTGTAAGACTAATTCTTGTAGATTGCCTACATTTACACTCAAAAGGATACTCTACCTCACCCTAGAAGGTACCCTTCCTTATTGGCCCTTGCCTGAGGGGTACATCCATTTTCTCTCTCCTCATAACTATTCCTAGTACCTCCAAAGGTGTACCAAAATGAGGCGCCTCATTTTCTTGCATGACTGGGAACTTCTACATAAGCATGGGCACTCTTTTACATAAGGGACACTTTAATTAATAGTTTGAACCTCTCTCTCCCTCTCTTGCTCATGTGTCGAGCTCCCTTTCCTTAGTAACACTCTCATATCCAAGTAATAGTAAGAAGACTCTCAACCTTGCTATAAGGTAGTATCCTTGCCCAAATCTCATCTTAATTCAAGAGACCTCTTCCCATCTAAACCATAACTTTGATGGAAATGTATTTACACTTTGATTGCAATGAAAGAAAACCATAACTTTGATGGAAAAGTATTTACACTTTGATTGTAATGAAAGAAGACCACAACTTTGAGGGAAAAGTATTTACACTTTGATTGTAATGAAAGAAAACCATAACTATGATAGAAAAGTATTTAATGAAAGAAAACCATAACTTTGATAGAAAAGTATTGTAACGTGTCCACTAGAATCCTCTAGAACACGTCTTAGCAGCCCATCGGAAAGGTTGTCTAGAAAACTCCACCCGGCACTCCCATGGAATGTTGCGGGTTTTGCAATCTAGGACTTTCCGCGTCTGCCACGTAACGGAAGTGTCCTGGCCGTTCCCACTTAGGATCGACCGGAATTGTTTGGTCATTTACTAACAGCGACTAGCGTCAGACCTGATCGAACTACTTTACGCAGAAACGCCTGGTCTGAAGCAGATTCATGCTGCACTTGGTTCAAGGAGAATGGGAAACGAGAGGGATGCAAGGCTCGACCTCTCTGCCAAAAGGCATAGTCCCATTCCGTTCCCCTAAAACAGCGTGAATCGGGTAATCGGTAATTCCAAGTCATCGTTCTCATTACTTGTTTCGGTGATGTTGATCATCCTTCTGTTCGTCGAAGACTTTGAGAAAAGTTCCCAGCTAACCGGGACCACCCATCCGTAGGACGGACCCATGGTCCATCCTCCGCACTTTCCTCGGATTGTTTTAGTTATGTAATTACCTACCACATTAGTTTGACATATACAAATAGCTTCTTTGAATTAACCCTCTTATGCACTGGTTCCTTCACGTAATCTTATCACAGGACATAAAGAAAACAATGCCAAACAACTTCTTTATTATCATTTTATCCTTTTATCTTTGAAATACAAGGAGTTCCCGCCTGTAGGCGTATTCATAATCTGCCCGAAGGCTATCCAGTAATCCACCAGGGATCACTAATCCAAGTTTCCGCCCGTAGACTAGTATGCGGGCCTCGAGATCCAATCCCGAGTCACGTTAGCCTCTTGTGCAGGGCCCGGAAGGCGAGGGATTTACGGCCAGAGCCCCCCCTGGCACCCAAGCGTCCTCCTGCTCCAAGTAGAACTCAACGGAGAGACCTCTCGCGGCGGGTTCGGTCCACGTTCCCGGGGCGGCTAACAACCCCCTTGGTTAGGGTCAGGCAGGCAGTCGGGGGTAACTGAGGCTGCCTCTCCCTTCAGGCTTCAACCTGAAGTATTTAGATATATTTTCGTCCTTTAGTTCATTGAGCAAACAATGCAAACAGTGCTTTCCAAACTGTTACAAGCACAATCAATTTCCAATGGTCGTTTAGTTGGCAAACTGTTAAGGAGTGACTCCTTTTCTCCGAATGCAACCCGCATTCGATCCGGAATCAATTGCAACTTGGCAAGATTCCTATCATTCTTGGGTTAGGGTCATACCCTACCAATACTTTAGGTTTTGTTGTGGTAGGTTCCAGCGACTATGTCACTTTAGTTTATTGTCTGGTCACTTGCTTCAAGGCAAATACCTAACTTTCCTTTTCCTTGGCAATTATTTCCCAAGAAAAGTGAGTAACAGGATGATTACTCATCCTCTTGTAAGTTAAATTCTTTCAATAACTTGCCAACCTCATTTCGAGAGATGACAAAACTCTCTTGTGGACAAATCTCAAGTCTATACGATATTGCAACCTTTTTGCACATGTGTTGCATCATTCCACGGGATCATTCCATCCATTGAATGGCGTCCTCCGGCCACGGAATTACCTCTAGCCGAGTAGCAGGGTTTAGGGTATCCTCCAACCCATTCCTAATTATGTTGGCCCATGGTCCTAGAAACTTGCAACTCCGTCAGAGTTTCATCATTCGAACGAATGATCCTTAGGATAAAACCTTAGATCATTTTATGCATGAACATCCAATTGATTCGACATTTCGTGAACGTGTGTAAGATCTTTGGGTTTGCGGGTTTAGACTTGGCAACAAGTGAAAAACTAGGTCGAATTCTTACTGCACTTGGCACTTGGGGATACTTATCATATCGACTGAGCCATGCCCATATGAATCCCTTGTGTTTTAGGTTACTTAGACAACTCAATATACTTGTATTGCGACAAGGATGAACCTTCTAAAGGTAATAAACTAAATCTAATGGAGAACAATAGTTACAACTACACCAATACGCGTAAACACGCGATTTATTGCTTCTACGCATCACATTTTATCTTTCCTTGGTGTAGCAAAAATGCATGATAATCTGGATACTAACTTTTCCTAAGACCTATTAATCATGCCTACAACCTTGTAATCTATACTTTCGAATCTTATGCTTTGACGAACCATGCAACCTTTCCTAAATGCGGCTTCTGATGAATGACGTTTTCGCATGATGACTATGCAATACACAACATTCTCCTAGCTACAATGTAGTTAATGAAGTTTATACCAACTAAAGCTAGTGTTAACTCATTCCATTTTTACATGCTATTGCAAGTCCATAAGATCATTTTTGTACTCTATTATTTCTTTTTGGATAATATCTTATGGTGTTAACCTTGCCTCATGAAATCATTACGAGGAGGATGTTGCCTAACATGCGTCACACGCTTATTTCTACCATGTCTAGAAACCAAATGCACTCATCAATTTCATTTCTTTTGCCTAAGAATATGTGTTTAGGCTCATTACTTTGACAATGTACTAAAATAGCTACATGCAACTAGTCTTCTAAGACGGACAACTCGTTTCAAATTTGTGACATATTTCAACCTTGCCTAATGTTTCAAGAGATACTTTATCAAATGTATTTTTTTCCAATTTCCACATGCATTAAAATTAAGCGTAAAAATGCAATTCCCTGTATGAACTAAGCGCGCCTAATCATTTCTTTATGCGGAAATAACTCGAAAGAACCTGGACTTGTGGGCTCGGGGAGATGTCCACTTGTATACTCGGAGATGAACCTCCCGCAGTCGCACCTTGTGATCTTTTTGGGGCCATCGTAGGCGTAAATTCGGCTTCTGATTTGCCTTGGTGGTCTACGAAATGACTAGCCTCGGGATGCAGCCTTCCGACCTTTGTCTTTTTTTTTCCCCGTATGCGGAGGATTCCTTTGCGGGATGGCGCTTGCGGAAAAGGGCTTTAGGAGTCTTTTAGGGAAAACCCGGGTTGGCACGAAATTTATTCTTGGATGGCTTGCGGCTTTAAAAATCTTTTTGCGAAAGCCTTTTCGATGGGTCTTGTGGGGGACTTTACGGCTTCCACCCTCTCCTCTTCAAGATCCGGGGAGGGGTATGAATGGGTCTTTTGGGGAATATGGTGGGAAGGGGCCTTAAGGAAGCCCCCTCCTTAGAAGCTTCTAAAGAAGCTTCTAAGAAGCTTCTGAGCTTCAGCTGTGACGTCGAGGGGGGGAGAAAGGAGTCGAATTCCAACGGCCGGCGTCGGACAGAGGTGGCCTGGTGGCGTCTATGGCGGCCAGCGGACTGGGCGGCAGCTATGGCGGCTGGCGGACAGGGCGGACTGCAGCTCGGCGGCGTCGGCGACCTTCTCCAGCACGCGACCAGCTCCAGCACGACCGGCACTTCCCTCCAGCTCGTCCAGCACCCTCTTAGCACCCTCTAGCTAGGGGGTGTTTATATAGGCCTTTGGGGGGGTGGGGAAGAGGGCCTCCACACACGTGGAGGACTCCCCCTTCATGCAACCCGACTTCACTCCTCCTTGGCCATTCCCCCCCACACTCCCTCTCCTCCAGCCATGCATCGGCTGGGGGAAGGGATAATGATAAAAAAAATTTGCCTTGAATTTATCCAATTGCCCTTCCCAAGCGGTCGTTTCCTCGCGGTTTTTTTCGGTCTTCAACCCCGGCCCCTAATTCTCAACGTGGAGACCTCATTTTTGAACGTGCATGGTGTGGATGAGGTTACCAATAATTACGAAGTAGGGAATACCCTTGCACAGGGTTTATACGGCGTGCGGGAAGTTAATATTTACGGTTCGCGGTACGCGGAAATATTACAAGTATTTAATGAAAGAAAACCACAACTTTGATGGAACAGTATTTACACTTTGATTGTAATGAAAGAAAACCATAACTTTGATGAAAAAGCATTTGCACCTTGATTGAAATAAAAGAAATCCATAACTTTGATGGAAAAGTATTTACACTTTGATTGTAATGAAAGAAAACCCTAACTTTGATGCAAAAGTATTTACACTTTGATTGTAATAAAAGAAACCCATAACTTTGATGGAAAAAGTATTTGCACTTTTATTACACTTTGATTAGAAGTGATGTAATTTGTTTAAGGTTATGAAAAGAAACCATAAAACCATAACTTGAGTAAAAGAAGTTACACTTTGATCGGAAGTGATATAATTCATTTAAGGTTAAGAAAGAAAACCATAATTTTGAGGGAAAAAGAAGTCACAATTGGTTAAGAAGTGTTGCAATTTCATTTAAGGTTTATGTATAGCTTGATTGAAAGGAAAACCTAACATTAAGAGAATGAAAATGACCTGGAATCAAAAATGATATAAGAAATTTAAGGTTGAGATTGATTAAATGAAGTTGTAACTCTAAAAGAATAGAAATATCATTTTCTATCTTTAAGTTACCTTGTTGATAAACTTCCCAAAAAAAAAGGATGGGGGAAAAACCTTAAACTTCTAAGGAAATTAGGATACTAAGGGTAGGACAAAGTTAGAGAATTTGGAATGTGTCCCTGGGAGTTTTCCATCAGGCCCGTTGCACCAAAATCTCTATCAACAAAGACTATGAGAACGATAAAGTAGGCTATTCAGATATGAGTGAAGGTAGAGCTCACTCACCAGAAGATCTATAGATCTTGGGATTGTAGGGTTTTGGGAATAGATAGGAGTAATGCCCTCATCTTAGGGGAATGCTCAGCGGTAGTATCTCTGTAAGGAGGTAGACAGCATTGAGACTATGAAGCAAGGGTGAATTTGGGGCATTGTCACATCCTCGAGGAGATGGAAAACATTGCAAAAATGATTTGACTATGTTCAAGTTACCATATTCCCAAGGTTGAGATTATGAGTAGGTAGATAACAACCCAAGGACCAAGAGAATTGGGTCCTACCCAACTTGGGTAAGAACATATCCCATTTGAAGGCACTAACTTTGTATTCAATGTTTTCCATTTTATTTTATATAAACCATGTTTGAATATACAAAAAAGAATTAATGATTGAAACTCTCAACTTGGAATAAGAAAGTTATACCAATTTTTGAAAAAGGAATCGAGGTATGAGATGGGGTAGCTCGTAGCATAAGCATAAATGGGAAGAATATGTTTGTTGTGTTGCATTGGTAAATCTATGATGATCACTAAGTATGCCCTAGACGATTATGCCTCCAAAGGTAGTCTAGGTGGAATCTATACCGCTTCACCACACGAGGCAGTATAGAGAATGTCATGTAGATTGCAGCATAAGGCAACATGATAGTATGGAACCTCACACTAATTTGTCGTATGAGGGAATGCTAGGAGGTTGACATGCAAATCGCCACCTAAAGTAGCATGGTTACTAAGGGAGTGTGTATTGATTTGTCACATGCGGCAGTGTTAGGAGGTTGACATACAAATTTTCTGCAAGAGGAAATAGGGTTGTAAAGTTGGAGGGTTAACCAGACGAAGTTGTATCAGATGGAGAGTGAATGAAATGAGCCTTGTCTTGTATGGGGAAAATGAACTTAGGATGGAAAGGCTAGGAATCCATGAGCTACCCAACTATGGTGAGAATATCATCAGACTCTTGTACTTGTTATAAATAAAAAATATCATAAGTAAGAAGAAGGCTTTCCCAAAATCATAATTAATCGATAAATGTTTAGGCCCCCTCTCAATACATGATGGGGGAGAAAGGAGAATCCGGCCTTTGGAGAAGGGGATTCTTTCTTGGAAGATTAAATGTGACTACTTGTCCAACTAGATTATTGTACCTATATAGAAAAATAAGAAAAAATGAAAAAATTATTTAAATTAAAGGTGAGAACCACTTAGTGATGACACTATCCAAAAGTTAATCCACTGTGCGTGTGATGTATTCTTGATTTTATGTCTTCAATTGGTTGAAATGCTTGGATAGTAGACAATACTACTCTGGATAGTGGTGTCCCCATAAAGGGTTTGGTAGGTGGCAACGACTACAAGGGGATGTATGGCTGCACTTTATCTATTGAATTTATTATTCCATACCAAGACAAGGGTCTTGGATCTAACTAGAAGAGAACTTGTATACCAATGAATAGGTGTAAGGGCCTTCCCCTACGCCATGACATTGTATAAAAATCTCTAATTTCAAAATTTTTTGGTGTGATAAGTATGGTAATGTGTCCTTGTAACTTGGCTAATTCTCTTAAGGGGGGGAACAAGGTCTTACAAATTAAAGAGACTTTGGCCATAGAAATCAGGCCTTAAAAATGTAACTAGTTCCAATGTAACTAGAAACCCATCTCTTAGTTAGAGAGAAACTAGGACAAGTCAAAGTAATGATTAAAATAAGGAGGAGAATTCCAAAAGTACCTAGATACGGGAAAAACTATAAGAAAATTAAGGATACTATAAGAAAAGTGTAAGGAAATTGGGAAGTCAATGCTCTCTCTCTCTCTCTCTCTCTCTCTCTCTCTCTCTCTCTCTCTCTCTCTCTCTCTCTCTCTCTCTCTCTCTCTCTCTCTCTCTCTCTCTCTCTCTCTCTCTCTCTCTCTCTCTCTCTCTCTCTCTCTCTCTCTCTCTCTCTCTCTCTCTCTCTCTCTCTCTCTCTCTCTCTCTATCTCTCTCTATCTCTCTCTCTCATGTGTTGAGCCCCCCTCTAGAAGGAGGAGAAGAAGGGCCACCATCCATAATCCACATCCTCTTCATGCTCTTTAACAAAGGACCCTTTCACCAAGCATCATCCTCTAGCCCTTCTTGGTCAAATTTGTGTCAAGAAGTAAAGCCTTTCATAAACTCTTTTCTCAAGGACCTACTCTCTTATAACTCTAAAAAATTATGGTAATTAACAATGAATAACCAACCTATACCTTAATAAAGTCAAGTTCTTTGAAGGACTAAGTTTAGCTTAATTGATACGGGACCATAATTGGATAAAAAGTATTTGCACTTGAACAGAAATGTGGGAAGAATCATAATATTGATGAAAAGGTAATTGCACTTTGATTACCATAGCTTTGAAAGAAAGTATTTGCACTTTGATGAAAAGATAATTGCACCTTGATTACCATAACTTTGAAAGAAAGTATTTGCACCTAGGTAACTTTGAAAGAAAGTATTTACACTTTGATGAAAAAGGTAATTGCATTTTGATTACCATAACTTTGAAAGATAATATTTGCACTTTGATGAAAATATCATAGCACTTTGATTACCATAACTTGAAAGAAGTATTTACATTTGATGAAAATGCAATTGCACTTTGACTACCATAACTTTGAAAGAAAGTATTTACACTTTGATGAAAATGTAATTGCACTTTGATCGCCATAACTTTGAAAGATAATATTTGCACTATAATGAAAATATAATTGCACTTTGATTACCATAACTTGAAGAAAGTATTTACATTTGATGAAATTGTGATTGCACTTTAATTACCATAACTTTGAAAGAAAGTATTTGTACCTTGATGAAAAGGTAATTGCACCTTGATTACCATAACTTTGAAAGAAAGTATTAGCTCTTTGATAAAAATATGGTTGCATTTGATTACCATATCTTTGAAAGAAAGTATTTACACTTTGATGAAAATATAATATATTGCACTTTGATTACCATAACTTTGAAATATAATATTTGCACTTTGATAAAAATATAATTGCACTTTGATTACCATAACTTGAAGAAAGTATTTACATTTGATGAAAATTTGATTGCACTTTGATTACTATAACTTTGCAAGATAATATTTGTTCTTTGATGAAAAATTAATTGCACTTTATTACCATAACTTGAAAGAGAGTAATAGCACTATGATGAAAATGTGATTTTACTTTGATTACCATAACATTAAAGAGAATGTATTTTCACTTTAAATTACCATAACCTTGATAGAAAGTAATTGCACTCAAATTATAGTGAAAGCATCCATTGGTTATAAAGTGTTGCAAATTCATTAGGTTGATGAATAATAATTGGCCTGAAAATCCAAAACATAAGGGAATGGAAATGATCTGAAATCAAATGTGATATACGCACTTTAAGGTTAAAAAGGGGATGAAAGGAAGTTGTAACTCTAGGAATAGAACTATCGTTTGTGTCTTTAAATTATATTGTTTGATAAAAGTCCCAAAAGAGCCAAGGGTAAAAACCTTAAACTTATAAGGAAATTAGGATCTTATGGGTAGGATGAAGTTGCAAAATCAGGAATGTGTCCCTCGAAGTTTGCCCTTAGGTTCATTGCACCAAAACCTCTATCAACAGAGAGTGTGAGGATGGTAAAATGGGTCCTTCAAATATGAATAGAGGTAGAACTCATTCCTCATGAGATAAGGGATCACAAGATTATGCGAATTGATAGGAGTAATACCCTCATCTTCGGGAAACACTTAAGGGCAATATCTCTACAAGGAGGTAGAAGGTTTTAAGATTATGAACCAGGGGTGAATCCGGGGCATTGTCACATCCTCACGGAGATGGACAGCATCCCAAAAAATTTATGGTAAGGTTGACTACGTTAAAATTTCTACAATTCCAGAGTTGGATTTATGAATAAAGAAGTACTCTCTACAAGATATAACATTGTTCTCCAGAGCAAGTTAAGAACTTCAGCCTAAATAACAAGTATGGAGTTGCCATTAGAGTGTTTTCCATTTTGTCTTATATAAAATTTGTGTGAATATGGAAAATAAAAATGAATTATTATCCAATATTTTAAGCATTACAGAACCCTAATTCAAAAGGAATCCAGGGACAAGATGGGGGTAGCTCCCAGCATAACACTACATGGAAACCCATCTATTTTTTGTGTTGTATTGGTAATTCAGTGATCATTGAGTATGCCCTAGAAAGTATGCCTTACATGGCAGTCTAGGTGGAATATATATCAATCTTTGCTTAAGGCCGTATAGAGAACATCGTGTAGATTCTCCCTAGGAGGCAACATGATGGTAAAGACTTCCGCATAGATCCATCGCAGGAGGCAATGCTAAGGAAGGGACATGCACATTCGCTACAAGAGTGAGCATGGGTATAAAGTTGGAGAAATGATTAGATGGAGTTGTATGGGATATGTGCTGACGGAGTTGTTTGGGAAGGGAGAGAGCAAAATAAATGAACCTTCTTTTGCTCGAGAAAAACAAAATAGGATTGAAAGGCTAGGAACCTACAGCTACCCCACTATGTTGAACACATCATCAGAACCTTGTGCCTGTATAAATAGAAAATGAATCTAAGTAAGGAAGAGCCTTTCCCACACCTTAATTAATCGAGTAAATTTCCAGGAGCTATATTAACATGTGATGGAGGAGATAGGAGAATCCGACCTTTGGAGGAGGGGATTTTGTTGTAGCAAACTAAATGTGTTTGCTTGCCTAACTAGAGTAGAGTATATATACTCCAATTAAGGAAAAATGAATAAAATCTTTAAATTAAAGGTGAAAACCACCTGGTAATGACACTTTCCAAGAGTTAGTCCACAATGAGTGTGTTGTATTCTTGATTTTTCTTGTCTTCAATTGAATGAAATTATCGGGATAGTAGGAAGTACTACTTTGGATAGTGCCATTACCATAAAGGGTTGATGGGTGGTAAGGACTGCAGGGGGACGTACAGCTACATACTAATGGTTGAATTTTCTTGCCCAGACCATGACAAGTTCTAGGATATCCTAAGATAAAATATATATGCTAAGGAATTGGAATATAAGGGAGACATGGGAAGGACTTGTTGCCCATGGTTAAATCACCCCTTAGGCTGGCATTGCTGCCAGAGGATCGCTTTGGGGATTCCAGTTCCTAAGTGGGAGGGACACCTGAGTCAGCGGGAAGGCTAGGGGTGTGGCCCTCACAAGTGGTCTCATGGAAGTGGTTACAAAGATGCCTACGTTGAGGGAGATAGGGAGGGCACCTTCGAGAGCACTGCTCTCAAGACTTCTCTGCCCCATAATGGTTAAGACTTGGGAAGAAAAATTGGTAGAGTGAATTGATATCTATCCCTCTGTGACCATAGGGATAAAGGAATTAAGAATACTCCACGGGAGTTTGGTGAGCTTCTCTGAGGAAGATTTTGGTTGAATAAACTATCTCATAGACAAAAAGGCAACAATTAACAACCTTAGAACCTTAAAAACATTAAAGTTTAGAAACGGGTTGATAAGTCTCAAACATATTTACTTCAAGGGAGGATTTTTACAAGAAAGATGGGTGATTAATAGCACCATAAACATTAATATCAGCATTTGAGTTATAAGAAAGAAATCTTCCTATAGCACCTCCATGCCTTCCATTGCATGGTCACAGTAGCACGTTGCACATACAAAACAAACATTGGGAGTTTGATCCAAGGGAATAACCTTGTTAGAGATAATGGCTCCAATCTCCCTAGTCTGAGGAGACCTATCAAACAAACCCCTAAGAGGTGGGCCAAACAGGGAGCTAAAGTGTACCTTTTGATGGGGTAAGAACTGTAATAACACAAAGACTCTATCTAAAAACCCCACCACAAATATTCTCATCACACATGAATATTGGGGTCCTAAATTCCAGATCTTCTGTAACCAAGGCTAAAAAAATGTTGTTACGGAAATTATCATGGCCCCACATTGTTACGCGAGTAATACTACGGTAAGTCATCCACCTAGTCTTACCCATTGAAGTTCCTTGATTAGGAAAAAGAGCATGCTCATACCTTTCAACAAAATCCCTTTTCATAACAACACTACCGAAAAGGAGATGCCCAACCCCCATAAAAATAATCTGGTTCTTGCCAACTTGATGTAAGGGAGGGTATAAAGAGAAAATGGGCTACAAAGGACATAGAAAGGCTCAAGTGGCAAGGCAAACTTGAATTTAGAATAGCAACTAATTGCATGCTTATATAGGTAAGCCAAGATGTATCAAAGAAGCCACCTTCATGACTTCACGAGCAAGCCATATATCTAAAAAAATGAAAAATATAAAGTATAGAATGAAATAGATCCAAAAATTTAAACCATAAGATTAGATTCCGTAACCAGGTATTCTAATATGGTATGTTAATTCAGATGGAAAATCCTAGGATAATCGAAAGGATGGAGAAAGAAATTATCAACCTCCAAATGGACCACTTGATGCAGTCAAGTGTAGAGGTTCATCAAGCTACACTGGATCACCTCACCCGAGGGTTCTTCTCAAAAGGACCAAGTGAAGAACAAACACAAATGTATGGCTAACATGGGGAGAAGTCACCCAATTCATCATGTTTGGGGAACAAACAATCAAGAAAAATGTAATCATTGCCATGTTTAAGGAAAGATTGGGACTAGGCCCAAAAATACTATCAAATTCTCATTCTCTTCTAGCCTATGTTCTAGAGCCATCTTTTCTATCTAATGAGAATGCTACCTCAAGAAAAATTTCTACTATACCCTCATAAAATGAACCATCTAGGCAAGCTATTAATTGAATGGAGAATGATTGCTAAAGAAAATGGAAAAACGCGTCATACCTAAGGACAAATTAGCTCCTCTATGTAAATTGTGCCATGACAGATTGTGCTCCCACTGAAAAGACATCACTAAGTAGCTTATTTTGAGTAGAGGGATGATGAGCAAGGTCAATCCCCCAATAGTGATTTCTTTCCTTTTTACCAATTTTGCCATAACCAATGGTACTCAGAGGATCTTCCCAAACTCGCATTGTTGAACAAGGAAACTATGTATATATTTGTGAATTTACTAATAAAAAGTGGCAATTAAGAAACCCTCGCATTTTGAATACTCAAGTCTTGAGGACCATTTAGAACAAGACCCCTATTTCATTTCCTTCATTTCTAGTAACTTCAAGACAAAAATGGAAGAATGAAAATAAGAATAAGACTAAAGATTGGATGAATATAGGAAACATCATGCCACCTCACAGACGAGTAAATGGATGAGGACAAGGTAATGAAAGGGGCCGAGCAGGTCAATGAGGAGGTAAAAAGACCTGCGAATTTAGCTAATAATCACTCATTGGCAGTTGGAATGCCTAAGCAAGCCATTGTAGTAGAAGATCTTGGAAGAGATAAAGACCTAAAGAACCTTCTTAGGTTCTACAACCCAAACCTTTTCCCAGAGAAGGAGTCGACGTGTGAATTCAACAGCTATGAACCAAGAGCCAAGGGACCCCCAATGCGATACATGTGGAAGGTGGAGCCACATAAGGAGGGAATGTCCCATTCAAGCTTGGCTGGATGATTTCCAAACTTTTGCCCAATTAGCCCTTCCTTCCCAATATCGTATATTTCAAGCCTAGATAGCCCAAAAAAATCAAGGGAGGAATAGAGGAAGGAATGGCAGAGGAGGGAGAGGGAATGCTACTAGCAGAGACCTAGCCCAAGCTATAATTAATGCAGTGACCATGGGCGGAGAGATGGAGAAGAGGGCTAATGTTTATGTTGCTCTCGCCTCAAGTGGGAGAAATCAGCAATACTCTGTCATTGAGGCTCTAGTGGACTATCAAGGTAATTCTTTTTCATTTCTTATTGATTTCGGTAGCACTCATTCATTCATATCCCCGAGTGTAGTAGAAAACTTAGGGGTAGTTCCTCTAGAGACTAGGAGGAACTTAAGAGCTTCCCTTGCCAATGGATCAGAAGTCCTAATCAGGGAACAAATTCTAAATCTCTAATTTGGCCCAAATGGGCATTCCACCTCTCAAAGATTCAGGTGATGAAATTGGGGAAATTTCAAGGTCTATTAGGCATGGATTAGCTAGGATCTAATAATGCCAATATAAACTATAAACGAGGGGAGATTTCCTTCCAAGATGAGGATGACAAAGTAGTGTAGGTTCTAGGGAATATAGGAGAGGCTCTCTTGAAGATAGTAAAGGTTGCTAAACTAATCAAGGAATGAAGAAAGGATTGTCCATATTTTTACTCAAATTAAACAAACCTTCTAAGAATGCAGATGGAAAAGAACCAGAGTGGATGAGTGAGTGTGAAGTCATCTTCCTCGAAGAATTAATGAAGTTACTACCACCCTGAGAGCAAGAACATGAGATTGAGTTAGAGCCCAGATCTTGTCCAATAGCTCAAGCTACCTACAAAATGTCCCTACCAGAAGCAATTGAGCTAAAGAATCAAATGACCCAGTTAATCAATCAAGGGTTCATCTATCCTAGAGTATCTCCTTGGGGTTCTATTGTTCTTTTTAAGAAGAACAAAGATAGGACCTTTCAACTATGCATAGATTTTAGAGGCCTTAGTCAATGCACCATCAAGAACAACTACTCCCTTCCTTGGATAGATGAATTGTTAGATCCACTGCATGGGGCCCAATACTTTTCCAAGATAGATTTGAGATCTAAATAGTATTAGGTCAGAATAAAGAAAGAAGATATCCCAAAAATTGCTTTTAATACCAAATTCGCTCACTTCAAATTTAAGGTGATGCCATTTGGGTTAACCAATGCCCCTATAACTTTCAACAGGCTAATGATTGACCTCTTCCGCACTGAGTTGGATGAGTTTGTCTTAGTTTTTTTTTATGATATTCTCATCTACTCAAAGTCAAAGCAAGAGCATGAACAACATCTCCGGCAAGTATTAGAGGTTCTTAGGAGAGAGAAATTATATGCAAAAAGGAGCAAGTGCTCATTCTTCACTGACAAAGTGGCCTACTTGGAATACATTGTCTCTAGGGAAGGTCTCTCCCCCGATCCCGATAAGGTGGAAGCTATTGTCAAGTGGCCCATTTCCAAAAATGTCCCCAAAGTATGCAATTTCGTGGGGTTAGTAGGATGGTGCAGAATCTTCGTGAAAGGTTCCTCCAAGATAGTAGCACCCTTAACAGAGCTTACCAAGAAAGAGGAATCCTTCACCTGGAATGAGAGGAGACAACAAAGCTTTCAATGTCTTAAGATTATCCTTTCCTCATACCCTATTTTGAAAATCCCAGATTTGACTCAACAATTCAAGGTAGTAGTAGATGCATGTGGCCAAGGGATTGAGGGAATTTAAAAGTAGGATGGCCACCCCATGGCCTATGAGTCCTATCAACTTCAAATCCATGAGAAGAACTATCCAACCCATGACCTAGAGCTCCAAGAAATAATACATGCCCTAAAGAAATGGAGGCATTATCTATTAGGTAGAGCCTTTCAGTTAGTGACAGACCACAAAAGCCTAAAGTGGATCTTCATCCAGCTAGATCTCAACATGAGGCAGCGAGGATGGTTAGAATTCCTACAAGAATTCCAATTTGAAATCAAGTTTAGACCAAGAAAAGAGAATGTAGCGGCCGATGCCCTTAATCATTAAGTCATTTCTTTTGTTATCTCCATTTTACAGTCCACCTTATCCACAGAACTTCAAGAAGAGACACAGACCGATCATTTCTTTGGTCCCTTTCTTAGAGATTTAAGGAAAGGGAAGAAGGAGAAGCAACTAGATAGGTATTCTATTGAAGGTGAACAACTTCACTTCCATAAAAGACTATGTGTACCATTACTATTGAGGGCTAAGATTCTTAAAGAAGCTCATGAAGGACCACTAGCTGCCCACCTGCGGTATCAAAAAATTTATGAAAATTTGAAGGATAGTTTTTATTGGCCAAAGATGCCCTGGAATTCACCAAGCAGTACCTAATTTGTCAAAAGATCAAAGCCAAATGACTTAAGCTATCAGGGAAATTACACCCTCTAGATATTCCAAGCAAGAAGTGGGAATGCATAAGCATGGACTTTGTGAGGGGTTGCTTGTTGTTACTAGGGGAAATGATTCCATCTTTGTAGTCATAGACAAGCTCACAAAAGTAGTCCATCTCATCCCAGTAAAGAAGACCTATACTGTAGCAGATATTGCAAAGGTATTTGTTAAAGAGATTGTGAGATTACATGGGTTTCCACGCTAGATCATCAATGATCAAGACTCCAAGTTTACATCCAGGGTTTGGAAATCCCTATTTGAATTTCTAGCGACATACCTAAATATGAGCACAACCTTTCACCTTGAGACAAATGGCCAAACAAAGAGAGTAAATCAGGTTATTGAAGATATGCTAAGAGCTTACTGTAACCGTCATCCTAGCCTGTGTGGGTAAAGTATTTACCATTTATTGAGTTTGCCTACAATTCAGCCCACCATAGGAGTCTGGGAATGTTCCCTTTCAAGGTGCTTCATGGACAAGATTGCCTTACTCCCCTAAAGATAGTGGATCCTTTGATTAAAGTGCCAGCCACCAAGCAGACCCTAGAGGACATGGACGAGCAACTTCAAATGATTAGGGCAAATTTAAAGGTAGCTAGCAATCGACCGAAGAGTTATGCTGATTCAAAAAGATCTGCTTGAGAGTTTGCAAAGGGAGACTTGGTATTCCTAAGGGTAAAACCTAAGAAGAGCTCATTCAGGCTAGGAAAATACAAAAAATTTGGCCTTTAGGTATTGTGGGCCATACCAAGTGTCCAAAAGAATAGGGACCCAAGAATACCAACTTTTATTACCTCCACATATTCAAAATTCATAAGTTTTTTCATGTAAGCCTATTAAAGAAGTATATATCATATCCCCAACATATATTGAGGGATGACAATATCCATTTTCTATCCCAGGAGGAGATCTTCGCAAAGCCAAAAACTATCCTCTAGTCTGAGAAGTTGCTAGGAGCATGATGGTACGCAGAGTCCTAGTGCAATGGAAGGGACACCACTAGAAGAAGCCTCGTGGGAGGACTAGGACTCCCTGGTGGAACAATTTCCTTTTTTGGTGAGCTGAGGACATCACTTCCTTTTTGTTGAAGAGTTTGTAAGGGCCTTCCCCAAGGCCATGACATTGTGTAAACATCTATAATTTCAAAAAAAAAGGTGTGACAGGTATGGTAATGTGTCCTTGTACCTTGGGTGATTCTCTAAAGGGGGGGGGGGGGGGACAAGGTCTTACAAATTAAAGAGACTTTAGTCAAAGAAATTAGGTTTTAAAAATGTAACTAGTTCTAATGGTAATGGGAACCCATCCCTTAGTTAGAGAGAAACTAGGACAAGTCAAAGTAATGATGAAAATAAGAAGGAGACTTCCAAAAGTACCTAGATAAGGGAAAATTTGTAAGAAAATCAATGATACTATTAGAAAATTGTAAGGAGAATGTAAGGAAATTGGGAAGTCAAAGAAGTAATGTAAGAAGCTGTAAGAAGAAGTGTGTGAAGGGGAGACTCAAGGAGGGCTCTTACACAAAGGACTAGGATGTAAGACTAAACCTTACAGATTTTGCTTACTTTTAAACTCAGGGGGTACTCCACATCACCCTAGAAGGTATCCTTAATGGTTGACCCTTATAAGGGGGTACAACCTCTTTCTCTCTCCTCATAACTGCCCCCTGTACCCCCACCCTTGTACCAAAAGTAGGCGCCTCATTTTCATGCATATTTGGGGACTTCTATATAAGAAAGGGCGAGTTTTGACTAAAGGGTATACATTACATGATAGTTTGAATATATATATATATATATATATATATATATATATATATATATATATATATATATATATATATATATATATATCTCTCTCTCTCTCTCTCTCTCTCTCTCTCTCTCTCTCTCTCTCTCTCTCTCTCTCTCTCTCTCTCTCTCTCTCTCTCTCTCTCTCTCTCTCTCTCTCTCTCTCTCTCTCTCTCTCTCTCTCTCTCTCTCTCTCTCTCTCTCTCTCTCTCTCTCTCTCTCTCTCTCTCTCTCTCTCTCGTGTTGAGCCCCCCTCTAGAAGGAGGAGAAGAAGGGCCACCATCCATAATCCACATCCTCTTCGTGCTCTTCAACAAAGGACCCTTTCACCAAGCATCAGCCTCTAGCCTTTCTTGGTCAAATTCACCTCAAGAAGTAAAGCTCTTTCATAAACTCTTCTCTCAAGGACCTATTCTCTTATAACTCTTGAAAATTATGGTAGTTAACAATGGGTAACCAATCTATACCTTAATAAATTTAAATTCTTTGAAGGACTAAGTTTAGCTTAATTAATAAGGGACCATAATTGGATAAAAAGTATTTGCACTTCATGAGAAATGTGAGAAGAATCATAATATTGATGAAAAGGTTATTGTACTTTGATTACCATAACTTTGAAAGAAAGTATTTGCACTTTGATGAAAAGATAATTGCACTTTGATTACCATAACTTTGAAAGAAAGTATTTGCACTTGGATGAGAAAGTAATTGCACTTGGATGAGAAAGTAATTGCACTTGACTACCATTACTTTGAAAGAAAGTATTTACACTTTAATGAAAAACGTAATTGCACTTTTATTACCATAGCTTTGAAATATAATATTTGCACTTTGATTACCATAACTTGAAGAAAGTATTTACATTTGATGAAATGTAATTGCACTTTGATTACCATAACTTTCAAAGAAAGTATTAGCACTTTGATAAAAATGTAATTGCACTTTGATTATCATAACTTTGAAGGAAAGTATTTGCACTTTGATGAAAAGATACTTGCACCTTGATTACCATAACTTTGAGAGATAATATTTGGGCTTTGATGAAAATATAATTGCATTACCATAACTTGAAGAAAGTATTTACATTTGATGAAAATGTGATTGCACTTTGATTACCATAGTTTTGAAAGAAAGTATTAGCACCTTGATGAAAAGGTAATTGCAACTTGATTACCATAACTTTGAAAGAAAGTATTAGCACTTTGATGAAAATGTAGTTGCAGTTGATTACCATAACTTGGAAAGAAAGTATTTACACTTTGATGAGAAGGTACTTTGATTACCATAATTTTGAAGGACAATATTTGCACTTTGATGAAAATATAATTGCACTTTGATTACCATAACTTGAAGAAAGTATTTACATTTGATGAAAATGTGATTGCACTTTGATTACCATAACTTTGAAAGATAATATATGTCCTTTGATGAAAAAGTAATTGCACCTGATTACCATAGCTTGAAAGTGAGTATTAGCACTTTGATGAAAATGTGATTACACTATGATTACCATAACATTGAAGAGAAGGTATTTTCACTTTAAATTACCATAATCTTGATGGAAAGTAATTGCACTCAAATTTTAGTGAAAGCCTCCATTGGTTATAAAGTGTTGCAAATTCATAAGGTTGATGCATAATAATTGGCATGAAAATCCATTTTGTCTTATATAAATTTTGTATGAATATGGAAAATAAAAATGAATTTCAACACCCTAATTCAAAAGAAATCCAGAGATGAGATGGGGGTAGGTCCTAGCATAACACTACATGGAAACCAATCTATTTTCTGTGTTGTGTTGGTAATTTAGTGATCACTAAGTATGCCCTTAGTATGCTTTCCACGGCAATCTAGATGGAATCTATATCGATCACCGCTTAAGACTGATAGAGAACATCGTGTAGATTTTTCGTAGGAGGCAACATAATGGTAAAGACTTCCTCACAAATCCGCCGTAGGAGGTAGTACTAAGGAAGGGACATGCAGATTCCCCACAAGAGGTAGCATGGGTATAAAGTTGGAGAAATGATCAGACATAGTTGTCTGGGATATGTGCAGATGGAGTTATCTGGGAAGGGGGAGAGTAAAATGAATGAACCTTGTTTTACTTGGGAAAAATGAATTTAGGATGGAAAGGCTAGGAACTTGGAGCTACCCCACTCTGGTGAGCACATCATCAGAACCTTATGCCTGTATAAATAGAAAATGAATCTAAGTAAGGAAGAGCCTTTCCCACACTTTAATTAATCGGGTAAATGTCCAAGAGTTGTCTTAACATGTGGCAGAGGAGATAGGAGAATCCAACCTTTGGAGGAGGGGATATCATCCTAGCATACTAAATGTGACTGCTTGCCTAACTAGAGTAGCATATATATACTCCAATTAAGGAAAAATGAATAAATTCTTTAAATTAAAGGTGGGAACCACATGGTAGTGACATTTTCCAAGAGTTAGCCCACAGTGAGTATGCTATATTCTTGGTTTTTCTTTCTTCAATGGAATGAAATTATCGGGATAGTAGGAAGTACTACTCTGGATAGTGTCATTACCATAAAGGGTTTGATGGGTGGCGAGGACTGTGGGGGGATGTATGACCGCAAACTAATGGTTGATTTTTCTTGCCCAGACCATGACAAGGTCTAGGATATCCTAAGATAAAATATATACACTAAGGAATTGGAATGGAAGGGAGACATGGGAAGGATTACCCATGGTTAAATCACCCCCTTAGGTTGGTATTGCTACGAGAGGGTCCCTGTGGGGGATTACAGTCCTAAGTGGGAGGGACACCTCTAAATTAGTGGGAAAAATGGGGGTGTGTCCCACACAATAGGAATGGAAGGGTGCAATTGGAAGATTTGTTCCTGGTTAAATCACCCCTTAGGCTGGCATCGTCGCTAGAGGGTCACTCCAGGGGATTTTGGTCCTAAGCGGGAGGGACACCCAAACCAACTGGGAGGTTGCGGGTGTGGCCCTCACAAGTGAGCTATATATAGTCTAACAATTTTGCTTATTATAACGTGAGTTTAGTGCCTTTTTGTGATATACAACATGATGAAAATATACCTTTTGTACAATTGCTACATTGCATATTATAGATCAATGAAAAGTCCACCTTTGTGTCCATTTGTAACATGTGCAAACTTTATTGATAAATATTTTTCAATACACTAGTCTACTTTGGCAAATCAAGCTTACATGTATATAAGTACTAGTAAGTTATGGTATTGTTTTGGTACTTTTGATAGTTTGATACTATTTGGTGCTAGTTTTGGTATCGTAGAGTACTAATTTGGATGTGCTACAGTCTCAAATTTGTGATGATTAGTACCAATGGTTCAATGCTAATTTGAAACTAATTAGTACCAATTTGGTATTACTTTGGTACTAGTTAGTATTTATTTGGCATTGGTTCAAAAGTAAGCTCTATATAGAGCAGGTTGTGTAGATGCTACATAAGTAGAAGGTACTATGTAAGTGTTAGTATGTATTATTTTTGAATGTACAATGCCAAAATTTGGTATTGGCTGAAGTCAAAGAAACAGCGAACCATTGATAGACAAAGATCAACAAACACTAAAAATATTAGTACCACTCAACTAGTCTAAAAAGTGATACTTTACTTTTCATAGGTACAAATGTTGTCATTTCTAAGTATGGTAAATGGAATCAAGGTTGCCATGCTTACATTTTCCTATGTACCATCATTTAATGGCACACTATTGTAAATATTCTCATATATCTCAAAGGAGAATTTGAAGGTAGCCTAGCCTCCATGGGGAAGCGTATGGCTCTTACAAGATGGGAGTATATCATCATTGGAGGGAGATGATCCCATCGGGTAAATGTGTCAATTTTCCCTTCCACCTAGCCATAGTACAAGCCCTCAACCAATACTCCACCTCAAAGAATTTTGTTATGCCACTTATCCTTCTTTGCTTTGGTTATCTAATACATTATTTTTGTGCATTTTAGAATGTAGAAGTCCTCGTTCTTCTCAACTACCTTGTTTGCAAAGTTGTCTCCTATGGACAACATTTTGCACAACACTATAGGTTTTCCTTCATACATGGCCACAATATGATCATGACTTATAGGAATACCAAATATATCAATGTTGCCATCCTCATCCTTATCCTTTAAGACAATTTCGCTTCCATCATCTCCGTCAATGGCACAATGAAAACATATTTCCACTCATCTATGTGTAGTCTATTCTTGCACATCCTCCACTACCCCTTTAGACATGGGTCACAAAAACATGAGAGCATTCAAAAATGCACAGCACATGGTTTGCCCATAGAGTATCCATCAACATAATGGAAGGAGCAAGAACCTGTAATGTGCTAACAATTCCATAGTAGGCTACATCGTATGTCATCCTTTGACACCATCCAAAAAACTCTTTGAGTACTACCCTTATGGGCTTCTCCTATGAGCTAAAAATTTGCATTAAGAAAGCTCACCACATCAATTACATACTTCATAGGCCAACCATTCTGATTGAGCTTCTCATGAGTGAGCGTTCCCTTGGTCACAGCACTTGCACCATCATGCATCATATGTAAGCATGTCAATTAATAATACCTTGCCACAAAATAGTAAGGTCTTTGTCCCTTAAATTAAGAAGTATTACCATCTAACCATACCTAGTGAGAGCACAAACAATGCCCTTGTTGTGTATGTTGTCATGGGATTCCTTGCCCATGGTTTAAAAATAAAACTTTTATCCTTTACATGTATCACTTAGTCACTTGTATCCTAGACATGCTACATAAAGACTTGCCTAGTGCAATAAATCTTAAACACCTAAGTCCACCAGCATATGACATGGTGTAATAAAGATGGGGCTCTGTGCCTTAAAAATACAATAAAATCATCATGGGTCCCTGACAAGATGATTGATTTTGGTTACTTACTCTTATCCTTCCTAGCATTGCTTACATGAAGTTGCTACAAGTTTTGTAAGTCATGGAACATTAAATATGAGAAATATGGTCATGAGCAAATGACTTGGTAGGTTCCCTTGGGATTATTTTCCTAAAGCCAATGATGTGGTTGTGTACTTGTGATATTCAAGAGATTCTTAGTGTATCAACAAGAAAACTCACAAAGAAGATGGAGTTGACTAAGTTGGCTAAGTGTGCGACATTGTGTATGCCATAACCTTGCTTATGTGGCCTTGTTGTGGCTCATTTGAAAGACATGAACCTTTCATTTTTTGCGCCGTATTTTTTGGGCTTCTTTAGGCTAAGAACAAGGCACATCTTGGATGGAGGAGAATGAAGCTCATACACTACCACACAAAGGAGATGAAGCCATGCAACCACAAGAAGCTTAAGAAGACTCTACTTGAACTGTAAGTACCTCTCTTTCCATGCATTGACAAAAATGGAAGGCCACTCTTGGCTATGGGAAACATGGTGAATATGTATAAAGAGGAGGGCAGTAGCCCATTCATGGGGGGGATGGATGCTCATTGAAGAAGAAAGAAGAAAGCTATGAACATTGTTTGTCTATGAGGTAGCAACTCTCTCCTATCAAGAGATCCTCTTGTTCCACTTCTTGGTCTTTATTATCAAGGCTTGTGGGCTGAACTAAAAGGCCCAAGCTTTCTCTTTTATGGGCTGAATCTCTATTTTACAAGGCACCTCTTGCACGGTTCAAGTGGTACATGAATTTGTGGAGAAGAAGAGAAGGGCAATGTCTTATGTACCTACAACTTGATGTAGACTCTCTTCTCTATCAAGAAGAGAACTTTGGGGGACATAAAGCTCTAATTTTGGACTGTCATATGTAGCCCAACACTCTCTTTTTTGTGGGTTGAATCATGTCTCTTTGTTGCCCGACTTCAATTCTTATGGTTAATGAAGAGAGCACACTCTACTTTTACTTGTAGTTGGTGCATCACTCTTGCCTTGAAAGGGCATTGAAAGTACTCTTTGGAAGATTATTTATGTCATCTTGGATTATCCTTGGCATCCTAAAATAGGGTATTCATGGGCTAAAGCTTAATTTGAGATCCTCTTCTTTAATCTTGGTAAAACATGGGCTGTTCTTGGTTCTCATGAGTGATTACAAGCTATACTCTTTGTAAGAAAGTTTCAATGACATCTTTTGGCACTTTTATGTGATACATTTGGCCTCTTCTTCTCAGCCTTAAACACGATATTTTAGGTTGAAACCTGTAAACATAGATTCTACTTCTTCTATAATCATTGCAAGTACAAACTAGATTTGTAATTCCCTCTACGTAGTATCTTGCTTCCTCTTCATTCAAGGGAGGTTTCAAAGAAGAATTTATGTGATTCCTTGCCATGCTTTGGAATTAATATTGGCTGTTCAAAACAGTCAATCCATAAGCTGAAGCTTTTATGCAACTACTTTATTCAAGCTACGTTGATCTAAGTCATGAATCTCATGATCTTTTTATGAAAAACTAGCAAGAGTCATGCTAGTTCCATAACCTTGAATCATTCAAAGGCTGATATAAGCAGCCTTATCTTGAACCTCTATCTTCATTGTACTAATCAATTGAAAAGAGAAAGTATCTTGTAGATCTTCTTCATGCCTAGGCTGAAATAGGCAGCTATATTCATAGGCAAGGAAGGGCAAGATTGTTCTTGTATCAATTGAAGTTGTACTCCTGTTTGCAATTCATCCATCTTTGTAACCATAAGTTTCAAGCTCTTAACCCATTTATTCAATCGTCTTATGCATAAATCTATCTTTCCAAGATAAGCCAAAGTATATGGTGAACTGAAGGTTGTGAAGTTCCTCTTGAACCTATAAACATTCACTTGAATCTACTTATCTCTTGAAGACACATCTCCCTCTATCTTGTCCAGTTTTCTTGCCATACCCTTGTGGTGACCTTCAACCCTACGCGCTGCGACAATGAAATTGTTAATGAAGCATAAAATAATGTTGAACAAATAGTGTGTCATGGTGCTTATCATCCGATATGTAAAAGTGTAGCATCTTCTAAACAACACATACTGAGTTTCTCACATAGGAGATACATACCAATATGGTTACCTAAGTTGACCACCAATGCATGGATTGAATCTTGTTTTGCCCTATGAATTAATCATTCTCTACAAAATCAACAACAAACACAACTGCATTGCTCGGAAACTTAAGCAAGCAATCTTCAAATTGTTAGGTTTGCCACCTAAAGAGGAAGTGCTTGATGAAGCTTTTGAGATAATCAAAGAAGAGATTTATAAATGTAGAACTCTTATTTTTTTCACTTCCTTTGGCATGAACTTGTCTAGTTCCCATGTCCTTGAAAACTTTCACAATCATGTCCCTGCTATTTGATGCAATCTCATCTTGGCAAAATGTTAACTTACTTACCCCACATCAGGGCAATCTCCAAAAAAGTACTTTTTTCTCCAGTTATGTTTTGCACCAACTATTGCAAAACGTAACTGGAGATTGTGTTTGAAGGTTCTCCCATCTTTTCTTTCCTTCTTCTGATGACCTTTCACGTCGGGTTTACTAATGTCGGAGGGGTTTTTGTTGAAAGGTCGACTCCACCGAGGATCTGAGGTAGAAGGAAGTAGAGATAGGAGATGGAAGATGAGAAAAAGAATAGAGAAGAGGTAAACATGACAAAGACAACAAGCACAATGAATTGAATCAATATGTATCGACAGAACCTGAAATCCTTTGTTTGGCACTACTCAAAAGCAATCTCCAGGCATTAGATCTCCTGGAGCTCATTCGTAGACCAAAAACATGCTTCAAAATAACAGCTCCTTCTCTGCTGCTCGGAACCCAAATCTGATGGCTCCATTGGCTTTGGAATCTCCTAGTTCGCTCCTTCTTCTTCTTCCAGTTCAAAGTGCAGTTTTTAGCCTGTCAATAGTGATCACGACACGTGCAATTTCACCCATCAATCTTTTCTATGAAAAATCCAATAACTGGCCAAAAAAGCAACTTGCTTTTTGCATGCCATCCTAATCTAGAAGCTTTTCTAAAATTTTTGGATTTTTACAATAAATATTAGGCCAAAATTATCCAAAAATCTAGTATTTTCGAACCATCTATGCCATGGACACTAGCACTAATGCTTAGATCACTTTGACTTTCTACATCAATAAAGAAGTCGGATGATGATGCATTCCATACTTTTTCACATTGTGTCCACATAGCATCACGACAACGGTATATGTGCTCCTATGTGTATCATATTTAGATGGGATATTTTGAGGCTTTTAATCAAATGCACTAGATCAAGTTTGTGCATCATGGAAAAGATCATATTTTTGTATGCTCCATTTGTCATGGAAGGGGTCATTCAGTTGAGTGTTCTGCTATCCAATTTTGCACACTTACAGGATGGTGACTAGATAGCTTTCAAGAAGACACTCATGGAAGATTTTTACATTGAAGATACCAGTTTGATTACGCGCAAGACTTTTTAGGAGTGGGTTTTACAACCTAATAAGGGTCTTGTGGCTACAGAATTGTTAAGAGAATTTGAAAGTCAATTTGAGTAGTTGGATCTTGCAAAACAGCAAGCTCTTGCAAGTCAGAAAATTGAATTGTTTCTACAAGAAGCTGATCCTAAGCTACAAGAGAAACTTGATGATTTGCTGGAGGATCAGACTATAGAGACAGGCTTGAAAATAGAGTGGAGACATGTCAAGGAAGTTGTTACTGCACTTGTGAAAAAGCATAGAAGAAGAGAAAGATTGCATGTCTCTAGTTTGCCCACTATTATGAGCAAGATAATGGATTTATCCAGTAAGCCACCCACTTCTGTGGCTAACCCTATTGCTATACCTGCTATTGTTCCCTCTGTTTTTACGAAAAATGTCTTGGATGAATTGGTCAAAGGCATGCGGGATCTTCAATTGAAGGTTGATAAATTGGATGAAAAAGGACAAGAGGATAGGGGACAGGCAACAGCCCTTAAGCTAGGAAAAAGATGTATGTGGTGTGATAGCTTGCAGCATGAGAGACAGGATTGTGCTACCTATCAAGAGGCCTTGGCACGACAGCTCATCTTTTGGAAAGATGGCAAGATCCATGTACAAGAAACAAGATTGCCTCTTGCTTTGAATTTTGGAAAGGGAGGCATGCAGAAGTTGTTGGGAGACTTGGATGTTCGAAATGATTATGCGGCGGTACATGCTTCTACTTTTGGTCTACAGTTGGATAGAATGCATGGCCAAGTGATGGTTGATCCAAAGGCTGAAATATGGGCACATGCTCTACATGCAGTTGAAAAGAGAAAGATCACTGATAGTGAAATGTCTCATGCAGGGCAAGACATTCGTGGCATAACTAGTTGGGAATCACCAATAAATGCATATTCAGTGTATGCATATTTAGCAAAGGTACAAATCACGGATGTACTTGTGGAAGAGAAACGAAAGAGAGACGAAGATAATGTAGGGACATCTAAAAGAGTGACAATAAGATGTGTGGATCAGCCTAAAGATACAAATCAGCCACCTCCTGAGCATGTTATGGAAGAGGTCAGTCAAGAGCTAAAACATGATAGCAAACAAGAGGGCAAAAAGAAGGATAAGCCCACCCCTCTGCTAGCAGCTCCAGCAACTTCGCCCCAGGCGAGTGCCATTGAGGGCATGCTTTTGCAAGGTGCCGTTGAGGGCATGCTTTTGCAAGGTGACTAGCCTTGCGGCAAGCAAAACCAAGCACCCGAATCAAGAGAAGTCCCACCGCCTTGGCGGTCATTGAAGCTGCGGTACGAGTAGTCTCGATAGGAGTCGCAATGGTCCCGCCTATTTGGGGGAGCAGATGAAGGTACTCTCCTGAGTCCTGGAAGGCACATGGAGACTGGGAAGCAAACCTTCTGCATCACCTCTATCGTTTCGTCAAAGCCATGGCATCAGGGTCAAAAGTATGCCCGCGAAAGTGTGCCTAACCAGCACGAAGAGCCAAAGGGCTCAGCTGAAGCACTCTGGCGGCCATGTATAGAGCCTCGAACTCGATTTGGTAGAAGCTACGTCCCAAGGTCTGCAGGTCGACGATTTTGCCGACATCAGTGAGCAGTTGTGCTTGGAGAAGATCACGCATCTCACCTCTAATTGGCCTTATACCTACAACCTTGCAGACTACCGACGTGGCCTGCAACCTGTCCACCTTTGTTGCTAAGCTCGCTTTCTCTTCGTCTGAGACAGAGTCTAATGGTGTCAGAAGGGGGGGCGGGAGAAAGGAAAGAGCACGCACACGTGCATGTACACACAGAAGAACAGTCAGCTAATCTACACAAAGAGAAATAGAAGCAAGAAGAAGGAGAAAGAAAGACGGGGAGACACAAGGCTTCACTCACACATCTATCTATTCTATTCTTTCTTATTTTGATTGGAGGTTAGGTTATCTTCCGAACCTCCATTTTTCTCCCAAGCCTATTTTTTTTCCAAATTTCTATTTGAATTTAAATTACATGCATGCATCGTTGAGGGGTTGAGGTGGCTTTAATGCCCCACATTTTCACGTCTTCCCTCTCTCATTCTATTCTTTCTTATTTTGGCTGGAGATTCAGTTATCTCCCGAACCTCCATTTTTCTCCCAAGCCTTTTTTTTTTCCAAATTTCCATTTGAATTCAAATTGCATGCATGCATGGTTGAGGGGTTGAGGTGGCTTTAATGCCTCACGTCTTCACGTCCTCCCTCTCTCATGATGAAGATGATTACTTAGATATAGATCAAGATGATCCATGTGATCGATTGCTTGGAGTGGGTGGAGAAGGATTGCTTGGAGGAGGTTGATGCTTTGTTCAGGAGGTTGAGGCTTCGTTCATTCAAGAGCTTCATTCAGGAGATTCGAAGGTGCAAATCTCTCTCTCTCTCTCTCTCTCTCTCTCTCTCTCTCTCTCTCTCTCTCTCTCTCTCTCTCTCTCTCTCTCAGCACCTCTGTGAGCCTTACCGTGTCGAGGAGGGGGGCTCTCTCCCTCAGCACCTCAAGGAGCCTTACCGAGTCGAGGAGGGAAGCCTCTGCCAAAACGTGGCACTCCCTTGCCAAGTCGCTGCCCCCCCCCCCCCCCCCCGCCAACTCTCTCTCTCTCTCTCTCTCTCTCTCTCTCTCTCTCTTATTAATTAATTAATTAATTAATTAATTAATTAATTTATAGTTAACATTAATTACTTAAGTTATTAATTGTTAAAGTTAATGTTATTAGTTAATGTTAGCGTTAATGTTAATGATAATGTTATTAGTTAATGTTCATTATTGATAGTTAATGTTAATTATTGATAGTTAATGTTAATGTGAATGTTAAATAGTGAATGTTAATGTGAATGTTAATGTTAATGTGATGTGAATGTTAATTAATGTGAATGTTAAATAGTTAATGTGAATGTTAAATAGTTAATGTGAATGTGAATGTTAATGTTAATGTGAATGTTAATGTTAATGTGATGTGAATGTTAAATAGTTAATATTAATGTGAATGTGAATGTGAATGTGAATTAATGTGAATGTTAAATAGTGAATGTGAAATAGTTAATGTGAATGTGAATGTGAATTAATGTGAATGTGAATGTGAAATAGCGAATGCGAATTTGATTGCGAATGCGAATGGGAATGTGAATGTGAATGTGAATGTTAATGTGAATGTTAATGTGAATGTTAAATAGTTAATGTGAATGTGAATGTGAATGTTAATGTGAATGTGAAATAGTTAATGTGAATGTGAATGTGAAATAGCGAATGAGAATGTGAATTTGATTGCGAATGCGAATGTGAATGAGAATGGGAATGTTAATGTGAATGTGAAATAGTTAATGTGAATGTGAATGTGAATTAATGTGAATGTGAATGTGAAATAGCGAATGAGAATGTGAATTTGATTGCGAATGCGAATGGGAATGTGAATGTGAATGTGAATGTTAATGTGAATGTTAAATAGTTAATGTTAATGTGAATGTGAATGTGAATGTGAATGCGAATGTTAAGTAGTTAATGTTAATGTGAATGTTAAATAGATATAGAATATTAGATTAGATAGATATAGATATTAGTTTATTGTTATTGTTATCTTATTTTATTATTGTTATTATCTTGCTAATAAACGTTTTAGGATATGTGTTTTAAGACATGGAGTGGAAGGTAACTTTAAGATATGTGGAGCTAAATTATATTATAATAATATATTATACTAAATTAATATATAGATAAATAGGTATAGATATAGATATAGATATAGATATAGATATAGAATATTAGATTAGATAGATATAGGTACAACTATCCTTCAGAACTCATTGCGATTTGTGGGGTTGGCATGGATGTAGTAACCCTTCATGGCATTAAAAATCCGTTATTGACGTTTTTAAACTTAGGAGATTGTTTAGTGTGTGAATTATAGTTTTATTGGCAGGGGTGGGGAATGTTGCATTGTCCTGGGGCATGATTTTCTAAGTTCTTTCTTATTTTGATTGGAGGTTCGGTTATCTTCCGAACCTCCATTTTTCTAACAAGTCTTTTTTTTTCCAAATTTCCATTTGAATTCAAATTACATGCGTGCATGGTTGAGGGGTTGAGGTGGCTTTAATGCCCCACGTCTTCACATCTTCCCTCTCTCATTCTATTCTTTCTCATTTTGGCTGGAGATTCAGTTATCTCCCGAACCTCCATTTTTCTCCCAAGCTTATTTTTTTTTTCCAAATTTCCATTTGAATTCAAATTGCATGCATGCATGGTTGAGGGGTTGAGGTGGCTTTAATGCCTCGCGTCTTCACGTCCTCCCTCTCTCATGATGAGGATGATTACTTAGATATAGATCGAGATGATCCAGGTGATCGATTGCTTGGAGCAGGTGGAGAAGGATTGCTTGGAGGAGGTTGAGGCTTCGTTCAGGAGGTTGAGGCTTTGTTCAGGAGGTTGAGGCTTTGTTCATTCAGGAGCTTCATTCAGGAGATTCGAAGGTGTAAATCTCTCTCTCTCTCTCTCTCTCTCTCTCTCTCTCTCTCTCTCTCTCTCTCTCTCTCTCTCTCTCTCTCTCTCTCTCTCTCTCTCTCTCTCTCTCTCTCTCTCTCTCTCTCTCTCTCTCTCTCTCTCTCTCAGCACCTCCGTGAGCCTTGCCGTGTCAAGGAGGGGGGCTCTCTCTCTCAACACCTCAAGGAGCCTTAACATGTCGAGGAGGGGAGCCTCTGCCAAAACGTGGCACCCCCTTGCCAAGTCGCTGCCCCCCCGCCAAGTCATCCCCCCTGCCAACTCTCTCTCTCTCTCTCTCTCTCTCTCTCTCTCTCTCTCTCTCTCTCTCTCTCTCTCTCTCTCTCTCTCTCTCTCTCTCTCTCTCTCTCTCTCTCTCTCTCTCGCCAAGTAACTGCCATTTCCCCCGGCGCCTTTGAAATCCCCCCCGCGCCAAGTCACTGCCCCCCCATGTGGCAGACACGCTCTCTCTCTCTCTCTCTCTCTCTCTCTCTCTCTCTCTCTCTCTCTCTCTCTCTCTCTCTCTCTCTCTCTCTCTCTCTCTCTCTCTCTCTCTCTCTCTCTCTCTCTCTCTCTCTCTCTCTCTCCACAGCCAAGTTGCTATCGCCTTCAAAATCCACTATCGCCTTCGAAATTCACCCCTCCTCTTGCCTTCGAAATCCACCCCCCCTCCTGCTGCGCTATCGCAATCTGCCCCCCCTGCGGCGCAAACACACACACACACACACTCTCTCTCTCTCTCTCTCCCTTATTAATTAAATAATTAATTAATTAGTTAAGTTATTAATAGTTAACATTAATTACTTAAGTTATTAATTGTTAATGTTAATGTTAACGATAATGTTATTAGTTAATGTTAATTATTGATAGTTAATGTTAATGTGAATGTTAAATAGTGAATGTTAATGTGAATGTGAATGTTAAATAGTGAATGTTAATGTGAATGTGAATGTTAATGTGATGTGAATGTTAAATAGTTAATGTGAATGTTAATTAATGTGAATGTTAAATAGTTAATGTTAATGTTAATGTGAATGTGAAATAGTTAATGTGAATGTGAATGTGAATTAATGTGAATGTGAATGTGAAATAGCGAATGAGAATGTGAATTTGATTGCGAATGCGAATGTGAATGCGAATGGGAATGTTAATGTGAATGTGAAATAGTTAATGTGAATGTGAATGTGAATTAATGTGAATGTGAATGTGAAATAGCGAATGAGAATGTGAATTTGATTGCGAATGCGAATGTGAATGCGAATGGGAATGTGAATGTGAATGTGAATGTTAATGTGAATGTTAAATAGTTAATGTTAATGTGAATGTGAATGTGAATGTGAATGCGAATGTTAAATAGTTAATGTTAATGTGAATGTTAAATAGATATAGAATATTAGATTAGATAGATATAGATATTAGTTTATTGTTATTGTTATCTTATTTTATTATTGTTATTATCTTGCTAATAAACGTTTTAGGATATGTGTTTTAAGACATGGAGTGGAAGGTAACTTTAAGATATGTGGAGCTAAATTATATTATAATAATATATTATACTAAATTAATATATAGATAAATAGGTATAGATATAGATATAGAATATTAGATTAGATAGATATAGGTACAACTATCCTTCAGAACTCATTGCGATTTGTGGGGTTGGCATGGATGTAGTAACCCTTCATGGCATTAAAAATCCGTTATTGACGTTTTTAAACTTAGGAGATTGTTTAGTGTGTGAATTATAATTTTATTGGTAGGGGTGGGGAATGTTGCATTGTCCTGGGGCATGATTTTCTAAGTTCTTTCTTATTTTGATTGGAGGTTCGGTTATCTTCCGAACCTCCATTTTTCTCCCAAGCCTTTTTTTTTTCCAAATTTCCATTTGAATTCAAATTACATGCATGCATGGTTGAGGGGTTGAGGTGGCTTTAATGCCCCACGTCTTCACATCTTCCCTCTCTCATTCGATTCTTTCTTATTTTGGCTGGAGATTCAGTTATCTCCCGAACCTCCATTTTTCTCCCAAGCCTTTTTTTTTTTCCAAATTTCCATTTGAATTCAAATTGCATGCATGCATGGTTGAGGGGTTGAGGTGGCTTTAATGCCTCGCGTCTTCACGTCCTCCCTCTCTCATGATGAGGATGATTACTTAGATATAGATCGAGATGATCCAGGTGATCGATTGCTTGGAGCAGGTGGAGAAGGATTGCTTGGAGGAGGTTGAGGCTTCGTTCAGGAGGTTGAGGCTTCGTTCATTCAGGAGCTTCATTCAGGAGATTCGAAGGTGCAAATCTCTCTCTCTCTCTCTCTCTCTCTCTCTCTCTCTCTCTCTCTCTCTCTCTCTCTCTCTCTCTCTCTCTCTCTCTCTCTCTCTCTCTCTCTCTCTCTCTCTCTCTCTCTCTCTCTCTCTCTCTCTCTCTCTCTCTCTCTCTCTCTCTCTCTCTCTCTCTCTCTCTCTCTCTCTCTCTCTCTCTCTCTCTCTCTCTCTCTCTCTCTCTCTCTCTCTCTCTCTCTCTCTCTCTCTCTCAGCACCTCTGTGAGCCTTGCCGTGTCGAGGAGGGGGGCTCTCTCTCTCAACACCTCAAGGAGCCTTAACGTGTCAAGGAGGGGAGCCTCTGCCAAAACGTGGCACCCCCTTGCCAAGTCGCTGCCCCCCCCCCACCAAGTCATCCCCCCTGCCAACTCTCTCTCTCTCTCTCTCTCTCTCTCTCTCTCTCTCTCTCTCTCTCTCTCTCTCTCTCTCTCTCTCTCTCTCTCTCTCTCTCTCTCTCTCTCTCTCTCTCTCTCTCTCCCGCCAACTTGCTGCCGCCTTCAAAATCTGCTATCGCCTTCGAAATTCGCCCCTCCTCTTGCCTTCGAAATCCACCCCCCCTCCTGCTGCGCTATCGCAATCCGCCCCCCCCCCCCCCCCCCGCGGCGCGCACACACACACACACACACACATCTCTCTCTCTCTCTCTCTCTCTCTCTCTCTCTCTCTCTCTCCCTTATTAATTAATTAATTAATTAATTAGTTAAGTTATTAATAGTTAACAGTAATTACTTAAGTTATTAATTGTTAATGTTAATGTTATTAGTTAATGTTAACGTTAATGTTAATGATAATGTTATTAGTTAATGTTAATGTGAATGTTAAATAGTGAATGTGAATGTTAATGTGATGTGAATGTTAAATAGTTAATGTGAATGTTAATTAATGTGAATGTTAAATAGTTAATGTGAATGTTAATGTTAATGTTAATGTTAATGTGATGTGAATGTTAAATAGTTAATATTAATGTGAATGTGAACGTGAATTAATGTGACTGTTAAATAGTGAATGTGAAATAGTTAATGTGAATGTGAATGTGAAATAGCGAATGCGAATGTGAATTTGATTGCGAATGCAAATGCGAATGCGAATGGGAATGTGAATGTGAATGTGAATGTTAATGTGAATGTTAAATAGTTAATGTTAATGTGAATGTGAATGTGAATGCGAATGTTAAATAGTTAATGTTAATGTGAATGTTAAATAGATATAGAATATTAGATTAGATAGATATAGATATTAGTTTATTGTTATTGTTATCTTATTTTATTATTGTTATTATCTTGCTAATAAACGTTTTAGGATATGTGTTTTAAGACATGGAGTGGAAGGTAACTTTAAGATATGTGGAGCTAAATTATATTATAATAATATATTATACTAAATTAATATACAGATAAATAGGTATAGATATAGATATAGATATAGATATAGATATAGCTATAGCTATAGAATATTAGATTAGATAGATATAGGTACAACTATCCTTCAGAACTCATTGCGATTTGTGGGGTTGGCATGGATGTAGTAACCCTTCATGGCATTAAAAATCCGTTATTGACGTTTTTAAACTTAGGAGATTGTTTAGTGTGTGATTTATAGTTTTATTGGCAGGGGTGGGGAATGTTGCATTGTCCTGGGGCATGATTTTCTAAGAAAGGATATTATGTGGTGTGCACCATTCAATGTTAGGTGCACCACCTAAAATACCAACTCACTGGTCATTGTGGCATTGGCTTTGATCCTTGACTGGATACATCCATTGTGACAAAAAACCTAATCTCTCAACTAGGGAGCCATGAGAATTTGCTTGAAATAATCCAAATGCAGCTTGAAGTCCCACTTGAGTCTTATGTGTGGGATAAACAAATTGAAACCTTACTCTAGATGCTACTTACTATAGCAAATTCTATTGTAGTCAATCATATGGTCTAATGCACGTATGCTTAAATTTAATGCATTGGAAGTTAATCTAATGTCATCTAGAATAGTTGATATGCACCTTAATGTTGACGCATGTGTTTTGCGCAACATGGAGGAAAAAAATGTGTCTGTAGCAAATGTTGTGCAGTGCGCTCCCAGTGTGCAAATGAATGTGTGCAAAGGGAAAGAGGTTATAAGGAAGAAGGCACTTCGTCGTGCGCTCAGGCATGTTGGAGGATATGAAAGTTCTGTTAGTTTTTTTAGAGTCATTCATCGCTTGGATGGGCTTGAGAAGCAGGTAAAGGCACTATTTCGACATCAAAGGGCTTCAGTTTCTCTTGGTGAGAGCATTGATAGCCGTCTACAAAGGATTGAGAGAATTTTGGAGGAGAAATACGAAGGAAACCTTTGTGATGGGGTGAGGATACATGATGAGTTGGAAGAAATCAAGGGTTACATAGGGGAGATATATGACCATGTCCGAAAGTATTGGCCATGTATTGTATCCTTGGATGATCATGATGAGAAGATGAAAGATCTTATTGACAGTGTTGGTTGTATAGAGGATGGCGTATGTGAGTTAATTGCTCACAATAATGAAAAAGTTTCCCTTGATGTGCAACTTACTTCTTTGAAAGTTTCTCTTAATAGGTTTTCGGCAATGTTAACCCAGATGAATCACTATGTGGGGTCATTTCCTTTCACTCGAGAGCATTGCCCTTGATGTGCAATTTGCTTCTTTCAAAGTTTATGTAGATAGGTTTTTGGCAATGTTAACTTGGATGAGTCGCCGCTGCATAAGCACGTCCTTGAAAATCTCCATTTTGAAAAACATTGTCTATCTCTTCCAAATTGAAAATCGCCACATACTTGATATATATAATATTTGCAAGACTTTTTAAATGATTTGTGTTTTATTCAATTGATGAAAATCTCCATTTTAAAAAACATTGTCTATCTCTTTCAAATTATTGGGATTTTTAAATCTCATTTTAATAGTTTATATTTTCATATTTTCACCTTGGTATTCATTCATCTTTGAGCGTCGAACATCCTTGGATCTTTAACACATTCGAGCCTTTGGCAAGACCTATGTATGGATCTAGACGAATGAACATCCATTAGTAGGGCTTGCACAGAGAGAGAGAGAGAGAGAGAGAGAGAGAGAGAGAGAGAGAGAGAGAGAGAGAGAGAGAGAGAGAGAGAGAGAGAGAGAGAGAGAGAGAGAGAGAGAGAGAGAGAGAGAGAGAGAGAGGGAGAGGGAGAGGGAGAGGGAGAGGGAGAGGGAGAGGGAGAGGGAGAGGGAGAGGGAGAGGGAGAGGGAGAGGGAGAGGGAGAGGGAGAGGGAGAGGGAGAGGGAGAGGGAGAGGGAGAGGGAGAGGGAGAGAGAGAGAGAGAGAGAGAGAGAGAGAGAGAGAGAGAGAGAGAGAGAGAGAGCGTTGGAGAGGAGGTAAGGCATGGCTATATATTTGGTGAGTGTCATGTGCTCATGAATGATTATTTACACGTGTTTGTGCATGACTATTCTTTTGTCTTTGAGTCCAATACACTTTCGATTTAGGGTTTTCAGTTGGAAATGTGTTTGTCTTCAATGGCTTTGAGATTTCTCTATTGGGACTCTTTTACTCTATTGAAAGTTTCGTGTAGTCATCATGGAACAAAGCAAAGCTATGGGTGATGCTCCAGACATACTGCATTCGACTCCATTGAATGCAATTGATTTGGTTGAATCAAAGAAAATAGCCATAACATCATCTCTTCGATGCTTGCCCGCTTGGAGCCGTTCGCATGGGTATTGGAGATAGTTATTCTAATAATTGTATTTTCACCAAGGTATTGTGTTCTTTTTGGGGAGATAGTCATTTGTGTATTTTGTTGCAGCCAAAATGTGGAGTTTAATGGAGTGAATAAAGTTAATGTGCGAAAGATGAAAGAAGTGGTGAGACAACAGGGAGGGCATGTTAGTAAATCCACAAGGACATCAACGATCTGAAGAAACCCAAAGGTTGCTTCAAGTTCTTTGGAGTTTAAATGCCTCGAGACCAAGATGAATGAGTTGATGGAATTGCAAATGAGTTTATCCACACATGTCGATCATGCACTTGCTATTTACTCTGCAGAATTGCATGAACAAGCTAAGGGTTTGTATGGTGTTGTGTGCGAGACAAAGCACACCTAGAGTGTTCTTCAACAAGTCTCGAGTGGTTTGGGTGGTGAAGTGAGGAAACTTTCAGTAATTGTCTCTGAGACAAGTAGGTTGATGAATTTGTTGTTGAATGATATGTGGGCATCATTTTGGGAGCTTGGAGATGACCACGAGCCTGTGATTTGCCAGAGGGGTTGTCGACTACCATTTTTGCAATTCCAAATGAATGTTAATAGATTCAATGCCTTGCTACAACAATTGAGTCATCAAATGAACGGTCCCAATTGAGGAGGGTTTGCTTGGCTGAGGTTTATGATCTATTATCGTCTCGCTTATATCTTACTTGAAAGTGCTTGGACCAATGTTTTTTTTGTGATGATGTGTCCTTTCTTTTTGTGAAGCTTATATTGGTTTTAATGTAACGATGTGATACCCCTTTCTTGAGATTTGACTTGTATAAAGAATTATCATGTCTTGCAATGTGGATACAACTTTTTTTATTTTTGTACTGTAGCGCATGCGAGAGTAATATTCTCTAATTATAATATTCACCTCTCTCTCTCACTCACTCTCTTTCTCTCTCTCTCTCTCTCTCTCTCTCTCTCTCTCTCTCTCTCTCTCTCTATGTCTCTCTCTTCAACATTTGGATGAAGGTTATGATCTATTGTTGTCTCGCTTATGAATAGGAGACTTACGTATACCCTTACATCTCGCATGATGACGAAGGCAATGCAGTCCTTATGGACTATCAACCAGTACCGGTAATGGCATTAGGAAGATGACGAGGTAGAGGCCTAGGGGGCAGACGTAGGATCCAATCACATGTTGGACGTCTGGTCACCCAGGGCATGTCTCATAATGCTGCCCGAAGAGGGAGCAGCAGAACAGAGACAAAGTTGACCTAAGGTGCGTTGAGTGCGGAATCACTCATCTCTTCGTCGATTGCCCAAAGCGAAAACCATCTTTGAGTTTAGCCAATGAGCCATCTGTCCCATTGGGGCTGTTTGGTGTCGAGGACCTCGATAGGGAGGCCACACCTATCCCATTGCGGGTCATGACTCGTGCCCAGACAAAGCACACCAGCATATCACTACCAGGGCCTAGCAACCTCGATGCAGCATCGATAGAGAAGAAGAGCCGTAGACGGAGAAAGAAGAGGCCTGAAGCTAAGGTTGCACTGAAAACTGAGAGTGCTACTACTTTGCCTGCTGGAAAGAAGGTCATTGATGCAGAGGCAGAAACTTCAGCCCCTAAGATGACCGAAAAGGGAAGTGCTAAGGTAGGGGAATACCTGCGTCCGAAGCGCCAACTAGAGGCCATAGAGAAGGTAAAGGAATGGGTGAAAGAGGCCCGAGAGCAGCTAAAGGACGTTGAGCCCATCCTAGAGGACGAGATCGATAATCTCTCCAGCATAAACACTCCAGTCTCACCCCCTCGACCGAAGTCAGGGGATGCGACCGCACCACAAGCAGTAGCGCTTAGACCAAGTCTTGATGCATAAATCAGTCATGGCCATTGGCCAGGACAAGCTGGATTAGGAGAGAGATGAGCAGCCAACGACTTTCTTACCATGCTAGTAACCACCCCTCTAACGCTAAGTCTGGGAGACCTTCTTAAGCAGCATCCCACCCTCTAGGAAGACCTGAAATAGTGGGTTGAGGGATCACGAGAGCAAGATGTTGATCTGCATGACCATGATGCAGAAACACAAATACCAACTCTGACGCTGCACTTTGTGCTAATGTCCTTGTACGTTAATGTCTTCTGGGAGGGCACCGAGATGCATGCAGTCTTACCGATCCTAGCCCTAGGTGACACAACAAGAAAGGGGATCGTAGACATGGAAGAAGTTGGGGTTAGTGTGCTTAGCCATGCAGTGCTTCAGACTTGGAGAAACCCACCTGTTGAGACTATTAAGTTCAATGTCACACTAGCAAGTGGTATGAGAGTGAAACCACTCGGGGTGCTAAAAAAATGGCCAGTGAAAATCGCAAGTGTCCAATTCTCTGTTGACTTTATAGTCATGAAGGGTGTGGACTAAAATATCCTATTAGGTCGACCCTGGATGCGCAATGCCAAAGTCATCGAAGATTGGGGTAATGGTTTAATCTTTCTTGGCAATAGAACGAACACCGTGAGGGTAGAGATGGACACCTGAAAGACCTCACTAGTCGACTTGGATGCCATCTCCGCAATGCTTAAAGGGAACCCTCAAGTCAAGAATTCCTATGGACCCTTGACCAAGTACATTCCATGCCTAGAAGATGAGCAAGATTGGATACATGTTCTTGCTACAATCAACTTGCCATTCTCGGATCATGAGGCATATGAGCAAGCCATCAAGACAATCAATAAGTCTAAAGATGCATCCTCCGTACCTGTTTGCATGATGGCAGGAACCCTTCAGGGGAGACTTAAACTTGTCACCTTCCAAGTGTCCAATAACAAGAGAGAACTCCAGAAGATTGTGGAATATTTTATGGGCAAGTTAGCCGGCAACCCAGTAGCAAGCTTCAAACCACTCCAAGATCTCTTAGATGAATCCAAGTGGCAGTGGACCGGGGTGCATGACTTGAGGCCCTAATCCCCGATGAAAGAAAAGGGATATACCAAGACCTAGGAGATGACGAGCAGTCTAACAAAGAGGACTCCAACGACGAATATGAAGACTGCCAATCCTTCAATGATGAAAGCGAGGGTGAGATGGATACCATAGAATACGACGCTGAGGGACGGGAAATAGAACAAATACAGGTAGACTCCAAGCCGCAGAAAAAGAGTGCCTTCAAGATCGAGCAAGGGGTCATGTGTAGCGATTGTGATCGTGCGTGGTTGGAACACGTAAGGGCCATGGATTTTGATCAAGCATGCCTAGCCCAGCCTGATACAACACTAGTACTTCGGACAGAGTCACCCTCTGAGTGGCGACCACTAAGGGAGACCACCTCTTCTAGCGTAGATGGGGAGTTTGACTCTGAGTTGGAGGTAAGTTCAGATAGCAACCCAGAGATACTAGGCCGGCCAAGACCAGACGCACCAAGGGGGACCTACCCATCCAGTTGAGGTGCAGACAGTTGCTAATACCCAGCAAAAGGCCTTCCTAGATACACTGATGTCACCACCCACCCTGACGAAGGAGAGTCATTGGAAGTGGTTAACAAGAAACTCAGTATTGCACACACAGCTTTGCATATAGGTCTACACATGCCACCCCAACCTGTGGAGGTTAAGTTGAGTGTGGATGATTAACAAAAGTACCTGTTTTACTGGCCAGCCTAACCCCCCGAGAAATTGATGTGATAGGGTTTGAAGAGGGAATACAACAAGGAGACTGGCAAGGGGATGAAGCTGAACTTCAATTTGATATGGGAAGGTTTAGAGAAGAGGTGATCTCACAACCCCCCTCGCTACATTCCCAAGAGCAACAAGTGGTGGACATATCTGTAGAAAGAAAAGCCGCACTCAGGGAAAGAAGGAAAAATTAGTAGAAAAAACCAGAAAGCAGCTAAGGGCCAAGCCAAGTCCTGCACCCATCCGCGCCCCTCCCACCATGCACTGAGGACATTCCCACAGGATTCCACGCAGAATTGGTAGTTTGGGAGCGATAGGAAAGAGAAAAAGAGCCATTCACTTTCAGCTTCCTCATGCCCAACAGCCTACGGAGGGTCTTACCACTCAAGGTGATGGAGGAGGTGATTGGGATTGGTAGCCGACCAGGACAGAAGTGGCCGGAAGAAAGAGATAAGAACCCCATCCTTTGGGGAACTGAAGAAACTGAGTTTTGGAAAAATAAAGTGTTCGAAGTGCCACATTCGGTGCAAGGTTACAACTGCTAGCCCCTATGGAGGAGGCGGTTGTGCAATATCAGCATGCTCGCCTGGATGGCTTTTTGCAACACCCTGCCCTATGAGACGAACAACCCCACATTTATGGCTTACCCTCGTAGGAGGGTAGGAGTGGATTTTGTTGCCCCCCTCCACGAGCGATATGATTTTCCTATTATCTACAACTCTAATGTTGTTTCTTTTAGACATGCCCTCATCTTCAACTTGAAAAGCTTGGATGTCTCCATGACTCGCTTCCTTACCGACTTCTCCTCTTGTCTTGATCCAACTTTCATAACTACATGTAATTATCTTAGGCTTCTTAAGTTATTACTTAAGCAGGACCCGACTCTACAAGAATGTGGCCTATCTCCCCTCTTCTTTGATCCTAACTCCATCGACAGATGTGCCATGGCGCGCCTGATGATGAGGGCTAGCCTCCTCCCTTCTTTTTGCTTAGCACTCATGGAAGACATGAACGACAGCCAATTCACTAGATGTAATCATCCCTTCCTCTCCACCACTTCACTCCGCATTCATATGAATCTTAAAGGATACATTCAGAGCTAGCACTTTTTGAGCAAATCCATCCGACCCCCTTCTCCACCTAATTCAGAAGATGAGAATTAGGCACTGGCTGGCATCCTACTAGTGTAATACTTATACCAAAAAGAAGAAGAAGAAGAAGAAGAAGAAGAAGAAGAAGAAAGACAGAAAGAAAGAAAGAAGAACAAGAAGAAGCAAAAGAAAAAAAAGAGAACCATGAAAGGAAAAGCAAGAGGAACATCATTCAAGGACATAGAAAAAATGACTCACTTGAAGAAGCACTTAGCACCACATAAAATACGCTCACTGCACCCAGGGGTCCTCAAGTTAGGTGTTCCTAGTGGCTTCGGTTGGCCGGCTCCGCTCCTAACCCCCTAGCCCTTTTGCTCTCCCACTTCACGCTTAGGGCCCATCAAGGGTAGGATATACCTAGGGAGGTAACACTTGACCTGTCACCTTAAGCTACTTGCACCGCACCTCCCTTTGCACGAATGGGGTCCTCAAGTGTGGGATGCCACCTAGGATTGCCTATGGTTAGATCCACCTCCCCATTCCACTAGCACGAGCACAATGCACCACACAATAAGGTAGCCACTCCCCTTAGGTAGCGCACCGCACCTTCTCCTTTCAAGCATTACAAAAGGCGACAAACCACCAACTTTGGAGACCCCCATCATCCACTTGGCTTCTCCGACGGACATCATTACCAAGCCTCCACAAGCACCCAAGTCTACATGTGGCCCTACCCTCACCCGAACAATTTGCCAACTGCCTACCATTCCCCAACAGCAGCCATAAGTGCCATGGGACTGGCATCCGTCTCGAAGGGGGGTAATGTTAACCCAAGTCGAGATGGTGGAGAAAGATGGTGGAAAAAGGAAGGAAAAAGTGAATAAAAGAGGGAAAAAGAGCAAAGACATAGGCCTCTAAAGCCAAGCTGGGGCAAAAAGCACAATTTTAAATGAAGGGCATCTCAATAAAAAACTCTTGTAAAAGAGCACCAAGCTCCCTCTTGTGCCAAATATAAAATATTAGACATGTGTAGACACTAGAGGCATAAGGCTAGAAGAGGAAAATAGAGAAAGGACCTTGCCACAACAGCCAGTCACGTAAAAAAAGGGATGGGTGCCCATGGGACTTTAGGGTTTTGTATATAAAATCCAAAAAGTGAATGAGAGCTCATTCTTTGGTGTGTGACTAACAAGAGTTCACTTCTTCTTCTCTTCTTCTCTCCTCCTTGCTTGTGTGTGCTCTTGAGAGGGAGTGTGAGAGTGTGAGGGAGTGAGTGTGTGGGAGTGAGGGATTAAGAGGATGAAGCTCTTCACCATCTCCTCTTCTCTTCTCTTCTCTTTTTTTGCTTGTGTGGCTATGGTGGATGGAGCTTGGAGATGGAGGAGGCTTGAGCTAGCAACTAGGATCATGGAGCTACCGGCATGTGCGAGAGAGGAAGCAACTCATTTCGGCATCAAGGTAAGCTCACTACACTCGTAGGATCGACGGTGCGTCGGCTATGTGAGAGATAGCCATTAGAGCTTGCTTGGAATGCTTGAAACAATAAGCGGTCCGTGGGTCTTGGCGGTTGAGCGTGAGCTTCCACTATCTACAAATGTGTACATGCAAAGCATACATGTCTAAGTGTAGTAACATGATCCCTCCTATATACAAAATAGATGAACAAACATCAATGTATATCATCAATAAACTTGTATAAGTGTGTGCATATGAAAAATATAGGTCATGTCAACCCTCCTATCTACAAAATGTATGAATAAATCTATAGAAAAATGACCAAAATCGCTAACCTAGAAAACCCTAACTAGAGCCGCTATGCTCCGTAGAGTCACACGAGCCCTTTGTCTCACTGCTGCCGCCACCACCACCATCTCTGCCACCACCACCACCACCGCTGCCATCACCGCTGCCATCACCAATGCCGCCCCTCTCAATCTCTCGACGTCGCCCCTTGGCCTCATGTGTTGCCACCTCTGCCATATCAGTCTCTCCATGCTGCTCCTGTATTAGTTAGTGAAATCAAACATGAACATGTAGTTAGTGAAATGTGTTAAGAACATATTACATCTAGCTTGAAAAATATAATAGTAGTGAAATGTGTTAAGAACATATTACATCTAGTAAAAAAATATAATAGTGATACTCACAAGTGGGTCCGCTATGTACTAAAAAATCGCGCACAAGGCTTGGTATTTGTGGTATGTCACATACTCTGTCTCATGCTCTGTGGGTGCATGACCATAGTCCGTTTGCGGAGAACAAAACCAAAGAATTATTGATTTCTTAACTTGTTAATATTATCTATAAAAGTTTAAATTTAACTAGCATTGACTTACAAATGTTGCCAAAAATCTAGCCCGTCCCATCCGGTCTAGTCTGGACGTGTGACTTCTTGTTACTTGTCTTCGTGTAGTCTTCTACATAAATTTTAAAACTTAGAATTGCATAGTTTAGAGAGTAGTTATAATACATCTAACAAAGGTCTAACTAATTCAAATGTAATTTATTTATTGCACATACCCTCTACTGAAGAAATCTAGTAAGTAGAGGCGTCTCTCCTTGCGAAAGTGCTGCCACGTCTCCATGCACATATCAGCCTTCCTTTGTCACCACCATATAGCAGCGCCTGCTTTTTTCCACACTAAAATAAACATAAATTGATATTATGGAATCAATGCTTAAGTGGGGACAAACCAAAGGAGTATATATATATATATATATATTTAAACACACACACAGATTGTTTATTTCTTGCAGAATAAGCACTATAAGATATCAAAGAATCTATTATATTTTGTTGTTTTACTAGTTTTGTGGTTTTAGGGTTTGATTGATCGTTTAATAAATGTCTCATGTTTTTGTGGTACTTAATAAGTAGATTCAGATAGGTCAAAGGAGAGGGTATAGTGCCACCTCCGAACACAGTGATGGCCATTCACATAAGATGTAGTACCATATTTATCGAGCACCAGCACCAGAGGAGCGACATGAACCTATGGTATATGACTAATATTTCTTACTTTCATTATTATTTTTTAAATAAACAATGGCTTATATTTGTGATGCAAACTATAATATATATGTAAGGACCCTTGCTTGACGAGGAGGATGACTACATTATTGATGGGGCATATGTCCCTTGCACATGACATGGACATGCTTGCATCTCACTCAAGATTCTTGAGTTGTTGCCTCTTTCAAGCAAGTATCACGTACAAGTTCAAGAGACACAAATCTTATTGACAGTGAACTTGGCTACGTGGGAACCATATTAGGCATTTATGAGGTATCGTATCGAATCTTCAAGCAGTTCAATATAATTGCTCTCTTAAATTGTGTAATCATAACATCTAGACTTCTTTAATTTACACATAATTCTAAAGTTTCAATTCACATGTTTGGATAGGTGGTTTTGAAGGTGGATTGGTTTCGAGCAGAGTACAAAGGTAGTAATGCCACAATGAGACAAGAACCATTCGGATTTTGGTCTGTCAATTCCTCCAAGTTAATACGAGCTTCAAAGGAGCCATATATTTTGCCAACTCATGTTGAACAAGCATTTCTCTACAATAATGCATATGCTCATCCATGGTGGAAAGTTGTGCATGTCTAGCCTAGAGGTTGAGGGTTGTTTGATGGAACAAACATAGTGGCCGATGATCAGGGTGAAATGACCACACCTTTCGATGTAGGTGCATCAACGTCGGATAGTCATAGAATTCTTCTTTATGATCAAGATGACCTTGTATTCTTACTAACAAGGGAGGGCTGGCGGGGAGTCTAGCGGTGATAGCCGCATATGACTAGTGTCGGGGTTTGATTCCCCTCAGACTCTCACATAAATTCAATACTAGCACAAAGCCTTGGCTATAGTATATATATTGCCAAGAGCCATAGAGTCCAAACAAGTGTGTGCCCTTAAAGCAACAAAACAAATTTGTGATTATCCTTTCATTCAACATAAACTCAAGTACCGAAATCTCAATATCCACTTATAAGTTTAGACCAACTATTGTTACTATAATCAAGTCCACACCTGTTTCTTGTGACAAACCCAAAAGAAGGTATGTATCATTTAAAAACTTATTTACATGTGCCTTTTAACATGAAGGTACAACCAAACTTCATCTATGCATCCTATCAAGAACTTCTTCACACTTGTAATGCACTTTAAAGACTACCTTATTGACAAGGATGCACAAGCTACAACATTTATTTAAAACCCCTTTTTTGAAAACACCAATTTAGCCTAAAAAAGGACAGTGATGTATAAGTTAAGCACCTTTGACTTCAAATGTGAACAGAGCCTGCAACCATGAACATTCAACAAAAATTCATGACCTATATATTTCATGTACACTCTGCAATTAGGTGGCTACGTGTCATACCATGCAATCTGTGAAGATGTAGATGGCAGACAATGTTAGCAGATTAGTCAGCTCATGGTTGAGTCTGGGCATGTGGTACAATAGGCTGGGCACCATAGGTATTTTAGGCATTTTATTTGCCATCATTTATTGTGATTTAGCATTTTATGTAGCCAATCGGCCAACATTTAATGCTGGTCGACCAGCCATATTTTATGGCATTTGTTTGGCCTATATATTCTCAAGCTCCCTCCTCATCATTAGTCATTCATCACCTAACAATTCTTGGAGAGAGGGACTAGGTGCCAATGCCTCTTTAGCCAATGACTCACCTTGCTTATGTACTATCTCATGTTTTGGTGTATGGATTCCATTTCCCCAGCATCTCATTTCTTCTAAGTTCTTGGTGCAATGTTCTTCTTTCTCTTGCACTATTTCTCTTTTCTCTCTTCATTGTGTTCAATAGTCTATTACAACAGTTTCCCATGCTTCCATTGCTGCATTCACTTCTGACATGGTATTATCTAGAGTGAATTTTCAGTTGTTACACTCTAGTATATTGTTTGTGATCAATCTGAGGCTGACTACAACCTGATGTTAACCTCAACACGAAGAAAGCAAAAGGAAATAAAAAAGATGCAGGTCAAAGGCGGAAAAAAGGTAGCCCGACTGAAGAAAGAAGAGGAGAAAAGGCCAGAAGTGCAAGGGCAACCTTAAAAGTCCAAGGGAAATGCAAAAGGGGAAAGGCGCATTTTAAAATACAAAGGCGCACCTTGAAATCTTGTAAAAGAGTGCCAGGCGGTGGAAAATTTGGAAAGCTAAAACAGAAGATAAAGACAAAGGCCAAGGCAAAGAGAAACGGAAGACAAAGGCGCACGAGGAAAAGCACAAGTCAAACTATTGTAAAAGAACACAAGTGCATTATGGTTTAATTTAAGGAGTGCCAGGCTCTCACCCGTGCAATTTGTAAATGTAGACGGGCGGTGGAAAGGAAGCTAGAAAGATAGAAGGACAATGGGAAAAAGGGCCTAGGCTACGACCGATCATGTAAAAAAAAGGGGAAAAGGGGATGACCGCCCAAAAGGGATTTAGGGTTTTGTATATAAAGTTAAAAAGTGAATGAGAAGCTCATTCTTATGTGTAGCCAAAAGTAGCTCTCTTCTTCTTCTTCTTCTTCTTCTCGTTCCTTCTTGCTTGAGCTTGTGCTTGAGAGAGGGAGTGTGAGAGTGTGAGGGAGTGAGTGTGTGAGGGTGAGGGACCGAGGAGGAGAAGCTCTCAATCTTCTCCTCTCTTCTTCTCTTCTCTTCTCTTCTCTTGTCTTGCTCGTGACAATGGAGCTTGGAGCATGGATCTTGAGGATGAAGCTTGCTTGAAGCTTGCACTTGGATCGTGGAGCTACCGGAGTGTGCGTGTGAGGAGGTAACTCGATCGGCATGAAGGTAAGCTCACTACACCCGTAGATATGGATGGCGCGTCGGCTATGTGAGAGGTAGCCATTAGTGCTCGGCTTGGAACGCTTGAAACAATAAGTGGCCCGTGGGTCTTGGCGGTTGAGCAAAAGCTCCCACATTTTGGTTCCGTTACCGAGACCAATGGATTCAAGCCTTGAGCACTTGTTGCGCTTCGAATCGAGCATCAAAGTAAGGGTTTTCCCCCGAACCGGTGCTTGAGATAGGTAGGAAGTGAGGGGGGTTGAAGATGGTATTTGATCTCCTTGGCAAGTAGGTTTTTTGTTTTGTTTGAGGTTTATGTTGAGAGATGGAGTAGTGTAGGTATTTACTTTGTGATTTGGATGCATTAGAGTAGGAGAAAACAAGGAAAAACAAAGAAAACGAGCACCGGTTTACTATTGCAAAACAGGGCAAAAATCGTGCAAGAATTGGCAAAACGCTTACTAGCAATGCCTAAGATCGGCACATGAGTGATTGGGGGCACCAACACCATGCCCGGGAAGGGGTATAAGAGCCAGGAGGCCAAGATAGTGCTCATTTGTGACTGTTCAATTTGAGAAAGAGAGAGAGAGAGAGAGAGAGGGAGCCATTGCACGATCTGCCTGATCTAGCCATTGACGAGCCTACTGCGCTAACCAGAGGTATATAAAACCCTTCCCCTATCATTCTAGATAGGACCTGGAGGTTCGTGCTTGGAATGGTTGAGTAAATCACAAGAATCGAGCAAGATCGGCATTGCGTTGTTTCCATCGTGCCACATTCGGCCTGTCCGAGCGGTTGCTTCTGGACCGAGTCCCAGAATCGGCCCTCGGCCCCTTACCATTCGACCACTCGGCCCAAAACCCTAGTCGGACCGTCCGAGGCAACTATCCGAGTCAAGCTCTTTGCCATGTGGCACATTCGTCCCTTGGCCACACCCAAAATTCGGCCTCTACCAACTACCATTCAGCCCGTCTGAATTATCCTGTCCGAACCTGTCATTCGGCCCGTCCGAATAAAAACCGCCCAAGTCAGATCTGGAGATTCTGCCCTTGACCCCGAGCCATTTGGCCCGTCTGAGTGACCCACTCGGACCCTGCAATTCGGACCAGTCAGTCCGAGTGCAACTCTTTGTCAAATCTGTCAGAAATTTGACCCGACCCGGCAACTATGTAGGGGCGTAACTTGTCGAAATCCTTCGGGTGCTCAAGTCTTGATTCTTGCACACGCAATAGGAAAAAACCATAGCGACAGCCGCTTAGCAGCCAGAGGTAGGCAATTGTGAGACATAGAGACTTAGACGCAAACCACTGAGTTGCAAAACTTGATTGGCCAAAAATGAACGCTGCAACATATTAGAAAGCCGTTGAACCCGCCAAGACGACTAGAAAATTGACCAATAAACCTATCAGGCCCAAAACGGCGCGAGAGTGCGTAAGACGCTTGGAAATTAGTCACCACACTCACCCTGAATTTTTGCACTTGAAGTACACTTAAGGAAACTGAAAGCCTGATTGAGCATAAGCACACAGGGAAGGACACACATGCTAAGTGGCCATAAATTGAGGATTGTATTCGATGACGGAACTCACTCAGATAAACCACTCAAGGACCCCACCAGTAGGAGAGGACCCCCACAGAGCGGGCCCTACCCCCTCTGCACCCCTCCAAGTGGGTGGGAGAGAAAGCGCGGGTCGTGATAGGTCCTCCAAATTGGACCCTACCGTAGCAATAGCTCTACATGAGCTTGGATTCGTCCTGGAAAAAGAGCAACCAAAAGCCTGTGCCCGAACATAGGCCAATAGAGACCCTAGAACCTCAATAGGCCCATCTAGCCAACAAGGGCAAAAAGACCACACCGCACAAACACATACGTGTTGCATTCAGACTGCGTCTAGTCAAGGCGGAAAGCAACAACATCAAGCTACAATCGTGAGAATGACTAGATATGACAGTCCTGACTATAGATGCTCCTTGAATGGCACTACACCGACGATCCAAGGCACCAGTGGAGAATCCACATCTGGTCGTGTAGTTGGGGGCTCAGGGGCATCTGTCAGAAGGCTTAAATGGACAAGCCATGACCCGGAAGATGAAGACATAGTACCACCTGCTTATCTTAGGGTCAAATTCACCACGAAAAGAGAGCGTACTATCGATGCTCTGATTGATGAAGGAGCAGATTTTAACATCTTGACCTATGAATTATGGATCCTACTAGGCCAACCAGAGCTCACACCGACTAGTGCAACTCTTAGCCCTTATGGGGGACACCCATAGGCACTCATAGGGAAGTGCAAAATCCTTGCAACAATTGAAACGGAAAGCTTGCCTATCCTATTTCATGTTCCTCCAAATAGTGCTAGCTGCGGGAAAGAAATCCTCCTAGGAAGACCCTTCAAAAGGGTGACCAAGTGCCCCCTTGTGGAATGTGCCCTTAGTAATTTACCTGTGGAAGGGGTGTCGCAACCAAATCCCTCAACAACTCCAGCACTTTCAAAGTGCCTAAAGCCTAGGCTGGAGGAGTTAAACACAAGGGAGTTGGCTGAAAAGCTAGACTCTCCGAAGAGGGAGGTAGTTGTGCTCTCACAACCTGGTGAGGCTATTCAGCAGGCCACGGCCATGTCCCATAAGGACACACTAGAAAAAGAGAATGTTGAGGCCCAACCAAGCACATCAACGGTTGAACTAGTCTAGGGTCCTGAGCCGTTGAGCGATGCACTTTCACTGACCCGAAAAAAGAAGAGAAAACAACAAAGACAATGGCAATCACAGGTGGTCGTGGACACCAAGAGCATTAAGACCAAGGGTGACAGAGAACTGGGGAATAAAGCATCAAGTCCCATCTACCAATGAACCCATTGATGCCTCCCTTGATAGCGGTGGAATCACAGTCACACCTGTGTGCTCTGAAAAATCAAAGCAGCCGTTGCCATCAATAGTTGCTTCCAACACGCAATCCACCAACAATAAAACTCACATCAATCAATCTAGAGTGGATGCAACGTCGTCACAACAAAGTGACAAATTAATACCAGTCACATCCAAGAAGAACCATGACAAAATAGCAGCAAAACCTCAGGAAAAACGAACAACCCCTGAGAGCCTAAGAAATCCTAGCATTGACCAATCCTGCTCATCTAGGCCTGAACCCCCACCTAGGCTAAAGCCTAGACAAATTCCTAGAACCTTGCATGAGATGGCAATCGAGCAAGCCCTTGTTGAACATAGAGGCGTCGCAAAATGCTTATCTCAGTTGGATGCTAAGCTCAAGGTGTTCGCATGAGTCTACGTCCTTGCGGACGTGGGCACAATCCCCAAGGAGCAGCTTGGAGATTACTTACCCTTCCCTCTATCCTGGGAGGAGCAAGAACATCTTAACGAGTACTACGATAGGATTTTCCATGAATGCGTGTGACTCATCGCTGACGAGGAAGCCGACAAATTGCGCTTAACTATCACGTTCAATGAAGTGCTTTGCCGACCGAATCTCGTAGACATAGAGCAACTAAAACGATTAACAAAGGGTCAAAGTCAATTTGAACAGCGTTGGTGTGAGAACCGCCTTGCAATGGCCGAACTAGGGGCTCAGATCATGACAGTCTCTGAGGAGCAATTGGCTAAATGGCGATCTCAAAGAGACCCAACCTATGTGGCACCAACTTCCCTTCGAGTGCTAACTAGCATTTGGGACATGGACTTAGCTAGAACTAGCCTAGAGAGCCCCTTGATTGATAAGGCTCTCACCGAGGAGGAGTTACACATTGCCAATAGACTCAGGCAAGGTTCCAGGTTGCTCGATGTGGCAAAATATCTATCGGTACTAAGTAAGCTGCCACGAGTGCTGAATGCGTGTGCCATGCTCCAGTACAACCCTGAGTTCTATAATTGATTCTTATCCTCGTGAAGTGACAATGGATCCATAAATATGTATATAAATAAACATTGATGTTTGTGTCACCACGTATAAACAATGCCGACACACACAAGCAATGATAGTAAAGCACAGGAAAAAGAGTTGGGTCTGACATCCTAAGCTTCTCAAGTCCTCCTCTCATCATGCATTTAAAAGCCGTATGACCATCCCCACCTCCAAATAAAGGGCATGCAATCCACGTTACCGCCATAGGAAGCCTTGATCAATTTGAGGTTGACTATAACCTGATGTTAACCCCAACACAAAGAAAGCAAAAGGAAATAAAAAAGACGCAGGTCAAAGGCGGAAAAAATGTAGCCCGACTAAAGAAGAAGAGGAGAAAAGGCCAGAAGTGCAAGGGCAACCTTAAAAGTCCAAGGGAAATGCAAAAGGGAAAATGCGCATTTTAAAATACAAAGACGCACCTTGAAATCTTGTAAAAGAGTGCCAGGCGATGGAAAATTCGGAAAGCTAAAACAGAAGATAAAGACAAAGGCCAAGGCAAAGAGAAACGGAAGACAAAGGTGCACGAGGAAAAGCGCAAGTCAAACTATTGTAAAAGAACGCAAGCGCATTATGGTTTAATTCAAGGAGCTCCGGGCTCTCACCCCTGCAATTTGTAAATGTAGACGGGCGGTGGAAAGGAAGCTAGAAAGATAGAAGAACAATGGGAAAAAGGGCCTAGGCTACGGCCGGCCATGTAAAAAAAAGGGGAAAAGGGGATGACCGCCCAAAAGGGATTTAGGGTTTTGTATATAAAGTTAAAAAGTGAATGAGAAGCTCATTCTTAGGTGTGGCCAAAACTAGCTCTCTTCTTCTTCTTATTCTTCTCGTTCCTGCTTGCTTGAGCTTGTGCTTGAGAGAGGGAGTATGAGAGTGTGAGGGAGTGAGTGTGTGAGGGTGAGGGACCGAGGAGGAGAAGCTCTCCATCTTCTCCTCTCTTCTTCTCTTCTCTTCTCTTCTCTTGTCTTGCTCGCGGCAATGGAGCTTGGAGAGTGGAGCTTGAGGATGGAGCTTGCTTGAAGCTTGCACTTGGATCGTGGAGCTACTAGAGTGTGCGAGAGAGGAGGTAACTCGATCGGCATGAAGGTAAGCTCACTACACCCGTAGATATGGATGGCGCGTCGCCTATGTGAGAGGTAGCTATTAGTGCTTGGCTTGGAATGCTTGAAACAATAAGCGGCCCGTGGGTCTTGGCGGTTGAGCGAAAGCTCCCACACCTGAGCAGTCACCAATGAGCACTTGCCAATGAGGTCTCAGCAAATGCTATAAAGTTTCAACATATGATATTTTAAGAAGAATTTTAGTTAAAGTGTCATGTTTGTTTAGTTTCATTATAGATGTCTTAAATATATCTAGAAAATATATAATTTTTAGAACCCCATCTCAGTTGCCCATCCCCCCCATCTCGATCCATGTCATTTGTCCCCCATCCCTGGTGGCTATGGCTGTAGGTGTTGTGGGAACCGTTTCCTAACCTGTTTGAATTATCTAAACCTATCTAGCATAAATTTAGCCTAGAATTCCATAAAATGACAAGAAATCAAGGGAAGGAACAAGAAACCATTGCTAACTACCATTACACACACACATTCGTACCAAAGTTTCTTATCGTGCATGGTTGCGTCGATGGCTCATACGCCTACACATCACCCCAATGAGCCACTTATGGCTCCATCCTATCCCATACTCCATCTCCAACACCTTGATGACATATTTCTTGTCATCCTTGCATTGATCTTTGCATTGAAAACTAAGGCCCGTTAGAAGTTGAAAACAAACACAATTCGTCATTTTTATGTTAATTAACACTCACCCCCATAGAATGTGAACGTGTGGCATATAGGAGAAGCATAGCTCTCCTATCTGACGTCGAAAGGTGATACCTCCTCCTAAGTAGTCAGTGGCACTATTTGGTGTAATATAACATGTAACACCTAGACTTCTAGTACACGGGCATAGCGGTACACCACCAATGGATGGCAGTGGCTAAGACTGCTGAGCTCCGTCATCACCTGTCAAGTGATTAGGCATTGTGATGCTCTCTCGACAATGCCTACATGCAATAAAAATATAAGACGCAGTGAATTTTTAATTATTGAAAAATACACTTCACTTGATGCATTGTCATCGTAAAGGATATACCTCTAGGTCGAACGACCACTACCATGTGGTACAAGTTGGCTCAAGGATCCTAGTAAAGGTATGATTTTTAGATTACTATTTTATTTTTTGAGATACTTTCTATTTTATTGTTTGAGATGCTTATCGATGCGCTCTAGCAATATCTCTAGTTGAAGAAATGCCTACTCCTAGAGGCAACTAAGTTGATGTACCCTCTCCAGGTCGCATAGGCTGCAATGACCTACCCAATATCTTGATGGTAGTGTCTAGTGCTCCATCCGATAACTTCTCACACTCTACCATGGTCTCTCGCAGGTCATCATATGATAGTCCAGTAGCTCGTAGCATAGCCTTTATGGTGACCAACCTTGCTCTACAGCCATGGTCACTCATTGTGCCTGCATATTAAAACAACCATTAATCAAATATAAAATACATTACTTTCTTCTATTAAAATTAAAAACCAAGTAGAAAGGAGGTATTTGATTGCTCAAAAAGCTCTACATGAAGCCTCATTACAAAAAAAATAAATTTGTGAACTAATAAACAAAAAAACAAAGAATCCCAATGGGCCAACAATCATTCACCAAACATTGCCCAAGCATCACATGAGTTTGACAAATCATAGGCGGATATCCCTCTTCCCATATTTGATGAAGCTTGTATGAAACCTATGAAACCCGTTTAAGCTCTCATTGATCAAGGGGTGGTGAGCTACATGCCCCACCATGACCAAGGGGTGGATACCTTGACATCCTTAACATGAGGATGTTTTGATGCTATATCCCCTCATTCACTAATTCTCAAGCTTTGGCTATGGTTTCTTCTCTTGTATTCATGGTGTCTTTTACTTAGCAATATTAAACATGTTAAGGCTATGGCTTCAGCAATGATTTCTTATATTTCTTGGCATGAGATATTTCTTTATTTCATTGTGCTATCAAAGGTTTCTTCTTCCTTGAAGGGCTCACGAGCTTTCAAAACCCTAGGCCCATGATCACAGTCATGGAAAATAGTGAGTATTTACAAATTTCTTGAAGAATTTCATGGGGCTTTTATTCCACTAAGCTCTAGGAATCTTCTTCAAACCTCAAGTATTTTCATTCATACTTAGCCATTCTTTACACTTGAAGTTTCATTTCAACCTAGATATGGAATAAATAGGGTTGCAAGGTATTTTCTTAAAAATTTGGCCAAATCTTGACTTAATCGAGGGGGATTTCAGCTAAACTTACCTCAAAGATTTTATATGAAGCCTCAACATCGAATATTGGTTGAAGATTGAAGCTTCTTGCCAAGATTCATGGCATTCTTTTTTTCTTGAACTCTTGGATAGAAGGGTACTATCAAATTTTCTTGAAATTATGGTCAATGTTGGCTCTATTCAAGGGGATTTTGGCATTATTGGTATCTTGACATTATCATTGTAGCTTTCATAAATCTTGGGATAACTTCTTGGACTGGCATCAATAAAAGTATTCAACAAGAATAAAGACTCCTATTGCATTCAAAGGCAATATTGGTCTATAGAAGGTTTATTCAAAAGGGGCAAGCACTTCGGCTCTTTTCTTTCATCCACATAGTAGGGAATGGTCAAACCTTTGAAGTTTTATGAAGATTCAAGTTTCTACATGGAGTATGGGCACTTAATCAATAAGTTTTGGAGGATGCAATGCAACCATGGAGTCTACATTGTTTCTTGGACTTCCATAGGTTGAGATGAAATATACGCAATGTACCATAGTCAATTGATTCATTTACAAATATCACATTAGAGGATTTGGATGAAATATGGAGTTCTTGTAGGTTCTACAAGTGCTTGAGTAGTGTTTGCACTTATTCTAATTTTTCCTAAGTTCCCATTGGTAAGGGGTGGGATTTACAGGTCCAAACTAGCTCATAATAACAGGGCAAAACAAGGTGATGCTTTACTATGTAAAGTTTTGGTAAATCTATTATGGAATTGGATATTTGCAGTCTAACATCAAACTAATGCATATAAGTTTAATAAGACTTCATATTCTTTGAGAGGAGCCAAAAAACACCTCATTTGGATAAGTAATTCTCAAGTTGTGAGGTGAATTTGTGGCTATAGGTCATTATGGATAGCACTCAGGGAAATACTCTCTAAGATAATTCTATATGATCATGTATGCATTGAATTGAGCTTCAAGGATAGGACCAAATGGATTCTAAGATAACTTCTCAAAATGTAGAGTTCTGTAGAATGATGGATAAATTGGATGCTTGGCTTGAATGTAATGAGAATTATTAATGAGATGGCTGTGGCACCTATTGCCTACAGTCTTGACAAGGCAAACTTTGCTGGGAGAAGAATGTGGTCATCTTTGATCTCGGTGGTGGTACTTTTGAAGTCTCTCTCTGGATTAACAAAGAAGGCATTTTAAAAATAAAATTAATTGCTGGTGAAGCTTGCCCTATGAAAGCTACTACAATAGTGATGTGGTGGACATATTTTGCTCCTAAATCAACATTGATAGGTGGCGAAAGGAAGATGTGCTCAAAAAGCAGCTATGAATTAGTAAATATGCAAAAAAAAAGCTGATAAAGATGCTCCAATTCCAAGCAGTTTGCATCAAATAATTGGATTCACATGGTATCATAATCTCATCTAGATGCAAAGTGAGATCCTTACCTTGTTTGACTAAATTCTCTATATATGTGAGCCCATAAAGCAATCCATCAGGCTTTCCTCAAAGTCTGATATAAGAGGAATCTTTAGATTTTTTTTCTTCTAGAGTTTGATTGATAAATTTTATGATGTCTTAGAAGATGATGTTCTAGTTAATCTTAAAAGGATGGACTAGAGCTAAGAAAGCTACTTATGTTGAATTTTGAGTTTGGAGAGAGCATCTTTATAGTCATATTTTGGATCTATGGTGTCCTTATGTATGTTTTGTACATGTTGTATCACATTTCTCTGCCTGCTCAAATCGAATAAGGCCAAAAGGTTGGTCTTTCTATGTGTTTGAGATACACGTCACGGGATTTGAAAATCCAAGAAGGATGCTTGGGGTTGACCGAAGCTTTGAAATGTAACCCATGTCCATTCACCAAAGATAGTATTAATCATGCAAGCTGCCCAATTGAGCTTGAAATGGAGCCAATGATATAGTTGCTTGTAATATGCAACACTTGCAGAGTTGTGGAGGTTCTAATGCTTGGACATTATTAGGTTCTCCTCATACCTTTCCACATACAACTTCACACTCACTTCAAGCTATCTATTGTCATGCTCATTTGAATGGCACTCCCATCCACATGAGAACATGCTTGCTCACCCATGTAAGTTGTCATATGGAGCAAAGTTATAGGTGCTCAAGCAAGAAGACAACTTGATACTTGTAGGGTTCAAGGAGATCTTGAGGTACATGAAATCTTGCCCATCCAATGTCTTGGTAATAGAATGCAAGCTCACATTGTGGTCTTCTAGCAATTAACATATGCAATGATCATCACCTTTAGCAATTTGGAAAGGGAACAGGTAATAGTCCCAATCCCATTTAGGTATCTCTTCAACCTGGTCACATAATACAAGATGCATCCAATCCACCATTTTGCAATCACTTCCTATTAGAAAGACAAGTTTTGAAGTCTAGGCCAAAGAATGTGAGGATAGTAGGCCATAGCAACATAGAAAGCATAATGGAAAATATCATCTTTAAGCAAGTGAGCAAGCTTTGATGGACAAGTTTTACTCCCTCGCTTAGCGCCCCCATGGCTAGTAGTGCATCTTGGCAATGTGCCCTTCCTAGTTTCACATAGAGTATTGTTGCTATTTAATAACCAATGTATTCATGGAAGGAGAATCTATTGTTCTTGAAATCTCTTATTGATAGAATTGAACTCAACACTTTCTTAAACCCTTAACTAAACTTGTCCAACATAATAATCTAGAAATTCCATGTAAGACCTCACGGAGGGGAGGATCAATTATAAATAATTTGTGCATATATCACATGGATTCAAAAGGGGGGATTTTTTACTTATAAGTGAAGGTTCATAAATCATGAAAGATTCTTATGTAAGTTGACATTTGGAGCTACTCATGGTTAGCATAACAAACTAATTGACAATCACTTAGTTACCTTCTTATTGCAATCTTGACTAGAAGTTTCATCCTACAACCTAGATCTTTCAACCAACTTCTAGTTAATGGAGATCTTACATGGTTGTACCACATATTATAAGTTGATTGACAATCTAGATATATCCTTCTTGTGGAGCATTTTGAGAACAAGTGACATCCTTCCATCATCAATTCAAATATTCAATAATATCCTTGTTATTAATATTCAAATCACTTAATATTGATCCAAAACTTCTATGCTCTAACTAGTTGTATATATTTACATAAAGAGGCCTAGCATAGATGGTTGTGCTCGATGATAGGCTCTTGGAGTGATTCCCAAGGATGATAATCCAACAAAATGGAGCTCAATCTAGCTACTAAAGGGCTAGTAATTGAAGACATTATCTTCTTTATTTAGATCAATGAAAATGCGTGCTCTCCATTACATATATATCTTACATGGAATAATCATGACTATAACTTGTTAAAGCTCAATTCAAAATGTTATTTTCACATTTTCATTGATGAAATATATATTTTCAATGCTTAAAAACATTGCATAAAATGGCAACCTTAAGAGAAGCCCAAGTTTGAAAATATGGGGTAGAGGCACTTATAAGTTTTTAACTATGGCTATTAGCACAAACTTACAAGTAGAAACTTTCTAAGTTCTCTTGAATATAAATAATAGGTACAAAGTCCTCTTAATATTAGCTTGAAGAGAGTATAAAGCATAGTTCTTCATCCATTCATAGCAAATCAAAAGCAATGTTACCATATCTTGAATGGACAATGGGGGGGGAGAGAGAGAGAGAGAGAGAAAGAGAGAGAGAGAGAGAGAGAGAGAACTTACACTCCTATGTAGGTAGGCAGTGGTTCGAATCGCGTTGATTGCCCTCGCTCTCACTCTCCTTGCTTCTATCATCGAAAATGAGAGAAACATTCGGATGTGAGAGAGAGAGAGAGAGAGAGAGAGAGAGAGAGAGAGAGAGAGAGAGAGAGAGAGAGAGAACTTACACTCTTATGCAGGCAGGCAGTGGTTCAAATCTTGTTGATTGCCCTTGCTCTCACTCTCCTCGCTTCAATCATTGAAAATGAGAGAAACATTTGGTTTTTTTTTTAACTATGGGGTGTCACTTAAGCAACGAAGAAGAATCCTCGCTTAAGCGACAAAATCCAATGTGCACATGTCACAAAAGTTGTCACTTCTCCTAGTCGCTTAAGCGATGCTTGTAGCGATGGTTTGTAAGTGAGGGATGTCGTCACTTAAATGATATGCAAAGTAAAAAATTTTCCCTCGTGTCACTTAAAATACAGTTACATTGCTTAAGCGATGAAAGCCATCATCGCTTAAGCGACACATGTTTATTTTACTCCCTCACTTAGCATCCCCGTGGCTAGTAGTGTTGATTGTGATTTTTAAAGCCATTTTGCAAGTCTTTTTTGCTTGGATATTTATGGCACATGGTCATTTGATTGTGATTATTATGCCATTTTTTTCAAAGGGATAAGAGGAGGACTTGTGGTCTACGGTGGTGGTGAGGACCTAGTGGTACTTCTTTTTCAGTACCAATATAGAGGTGCCATGAGACATCAAATGCCTAGTGGTGCTTCTAGCCTATATATATGTAGATGTGATCAATATGATATAGTCTTTGGGAGTGTATATGGTGTGTCTCCTCTCTCTCTCTCTTGTCTCTACATATCTTCTCTCTCTATATTTCAACATGGATGGCATAGGACTATTTGATAGTGATTTTTAAAGCCATTTTGCAAGTCTTTTTTGCTTGGATATTTATGGCACATGGTCATTTGATTGCGATTATTATGCCATTTTTTTCAAAGGGATTGTGTGCACAACTCTAACTAGAATAATAGCTACTTAATAAAAAGCAGCGTAAGGAGAAAGAATGATCAAGTTCCAAAGAGATGTTTGACAATAGATAATGAAATGAGGTGTGCTTGTGACTTCAAAACATTTTCATATATCTTTACCATTCCCCATGAAAAAGGCAACTACGAGTTTTCATGCAATAACTTGAGCAAGTAACACCACTCAAATGTTCCTATGTACTTGACCTTCTACTGGTTATTATCCTAATGTGTCCTATGCTTTCATTTTACTCAATCATGTCTTTGATAGTGATAGCCTCTATTTCCTTTGATGTAGTTGTGTTTCATATATAATTTTACTTGAGGAAAATAAAAGATTCATGCCCGAGTGCATTATTACTGAATATTATTACACAAACATCAATGGTTTATCCCAACACTATTCACACTAAAATATCGATATATTCTAAATAAATTTTCAAGCTTTGAATTGCATGTACCATGTACATGCTCAAGAGCATTACACTCAACACCAATGTGAACAAACAAATTTGAAAGAAAGAACAAGCACTTCCTAACATGCACAATAGAGATGTTATGTACTTAAGATTCAAAGATCTATTGTGTGGTAGCAATCCTTGAGAAAATATAAGAAAATTTAATTGATATATTTATCATGGCCTTTCTCATATTTGATCAATTCAAGATGTTACTAATATAGTTACACTACTATCATTAGGTGTCTAGTTAATGTGGTTGTGATTCAATAGTTGTGCAAGCATTTAGATAGGGAGTATTTAGTGTTTCATAATGGAACCTCATCTTTATCTCTTTTTCTTAATGAGACATTGTCATCATTAGAGATGTTCATACAAATTAAATGTGGTCTCGAGATTGGATTATATTCTAGTGGCATGTCATTTACCTATCCATCTGCTTTAACCAACCACTCTGTGCATGAGAGTGATTGGATTTTGTTGTGGAGGTGTAAAATATGAATGAGGGAGATTGTGAGGTTATAAGATGGGGATAGTGAGTGGTGTTGAGAAATGTTGGAGAGGAGGGATAAGAGGAGGACTTGTGGTCTTGGTAGTGGTGAGGACAAGAGGTGAGAAGGTGCAAGTGAGGACCAAATGGTGCTTCTTTTTCAGCAGCAATATAGAGGTGCCATGAGACATCAAATGCATAATATGTAGGACTTTTAGTGTTTAAGATGATAACTAGTGAGATCTATGGCTAATAGAACAAGCATGGCATAATAGGTGGAAGGCGATAGTAAAAGGGCTGGCCCAATGTGTTGTGGCTAGGAGGAGCCAAGGGAGGTGATTAAGGTCTCAAGGAATGCAAAGACAGTGCAAGATATAGGAAGTTACAAAGCGGACCAAATTTTCAAAATAATTAGTGTTCTTTTGATTTTTTGAGGCAATGAAAAATGCACCCAAATGGAATACTATGGAATTGCTCATGAAAAACCAACTTTGCAATGTTTAAGCAGGCAATGCCATTTTCATGACCAACCATACTACAAGAAAATGAGTCACAATACAAACCAAAGAGATTGCTATAATACCTATAAACAACCCCGAAACCATTGCCAAAACAAGTTGGAAACAAGAGGTACGGACCAAATAATGAGCTATTTATAAACTATGACCAAAATAGCATCAAATGGAGGAGATTGCTCTCATAAATAATACAATAATCTACAACTACAACATGTTGAAAATGAGGTACAATATAGTGGAGCTCACTATAAATAAAATCCAAAGCTCAATGTAACATCCAAGTGTCAAGTAAGCAACTTCCAATGGAACAAATGATAGATTCTAGATGAGCAAACAAAGCTCAAATCCTCATGTGAGTGGCATCCAAGCATCTAAGATACATTAAGTACATAGCCAAGAGTATAAGACCCAATAAAAGCTTCAAGCCCGTAAGGTGATAGAGCTTTGAAGCCTTCAATGAAGTAATTGACAACAAATGTCAAATGTCCTGAGCTCAAATCATAGCTCAAATGCATTTAATATCATAACCAAGCATAGAGCTTCAATGTGATGCACCAATACATCCAATATAATGCTTGAATAGCATGAAAGAGCATTAGGCATAGACTATCCCTATTAATATCTCATTGCCCACTGTATGTACAGTAGTAAAATGATAGTCAAGGATGAGAAAAAATGAGCTCAATCAAAGCCCAAAAGCATTTCAGGACCATGGCCAAGCATGTGGCATCAACCACCATAGACGTCAGTGTATCATCCCAAGTAGTTGAGAAGCATCAACAAGCAATAGGAATATGCTTTCATTGATAAAATAACCTTCAACCTTGCTTATTACAACACTAAAAATGACAGTAGAACTAAGCTAAATATGGACTCGAATCAATACAAAATATTTTTCGATACATTGGCCAAACATTCCCCAAGTATCCAACATCAAATGAGCATCCCCTAAGCATCACATAAGCCAAGAGCATGACATTTTTTAAATAAACAGCATTCAACCATGTTCTGACAATGGTGACATCTATGAGAAAACTGAGCTAAAAGAGTGCTCAAATGAACAACATGCATCACTAAGTAACCATTATAACAAAATGCTAGGAAGCCGAGTAGCAATCAATCATGTAGCATTTCCTTGAGGACCATATCTGAGCTTCAAAAGAGAGTAATTTCAACTAATGTGGCATGGGCTTAAAAAGTCAATAGTCATAATTAATATGGCATGGGTATAACTATAGGAATTTCTATCTCATTGGAGAATATTATAGTAACAGATGAAGATGCTTTGAGAAGTGCCCAAAGTGTTACAACATATGCAATAAGATGTAGTTCATACATCTTGGACTTAGTTCACATGATTATAGAAAAGGGGAAGCATCAAGTTTTAAAAGGAAATTGTGAATGTGTTCACTCATTTTGTTGTTTCTCTTATGTTCCCCTGACAACTCTTTCCTTTGCAAGTCCTTTTTTCTTGGCTATGGTTGGCATATGATTGTTTGTTTGTGATTTTTAAGGCCATTTTGCAAGTTTTTTTTGCTTGGATATTTATGGTACAAGGTCATTTTATTGTGATTATTATGCCATTTTTTTCAAAGGGATTGTGTACAAATCTCTAACTAGAATAATAGCTACTAAGTAAAAAACAACAAATGGAGAAATAATTATCAAGTTCCAAAGAGATGTTTGACAATAGATTATGAAACAAGGTGTGCTTGTGACTTCAAAACATTTTCATGTATCTTAACCATTCCCCATGAAAAAGGCAACTACGAGTCCTTATGTAATAAATTGAGCAAGTAACAATGCTCACAAATGTTCCTATGTACTTGACATTCTATTACTTATTATCCTAATGAGTCATGTGCTTTCATTTTACTCAATCATGCCTTTGATCGTGATAGCCTCTATTTCCTATGACGTAGTTGTGTTTCATATATAATTTTACTTGAGGAAAATAAAAGATATATTTATCATAACCATTCTCATATTTGATCAATTCAAGATGTTACTAAGATAGTTACACTACTATCATTCTGTGTCTAACTAATGTGGTTGTGATTCAATAGTTGTGCAAACATTTAGATAAGAAGTATTTAATGTTTCATAATGGAACCTCATCTTAATCTCTTTTTATTAATGAGACATTGTCATCATTAGAGATGTCCATACAAATTAAATGCGATCTTGAGATTGGATGAGGAGTCCAATATGAATGAGGGATATTGTGAGGTTATAAGAGGGGGATAGTGGGTGGTGTTGAGAAAGGTTGGAGAGGAGGGATAAGACAAGGATTTGTGGTCTACGGTGGTGGTGAGGACAAGAGGCGAGAAGGTGCAAGTGAGGACGAAGTGGTGCTTCTTTTTCAGTAGCAATATAGAGGTGCCATGAGACATCAAATGCATATTAGGTATGACTTTTAGTGTTTAAGCTGGTAACTAGTGAGGCATGTGGCTAATAAAGCAAGCATGACATAAGTGGAAGGTAGTAACAAAGGGGTTGGGCCGATTTGTTGTGGCTAGGAGAAGCCAAGGGAGGTGATGAATGTCTCAAGGAGTGCAAAGATAGTGCAAGATATAGGAAGTTACAAAGCAGACCAAATTTTCAAAATAATTAGTGTTCTTTTAAATTTTTGAGGCAAGGAGAAATGCACCCAAATTGAAGACTATGGCATTTTTCATGAAAAACCAATGGCTAATGCAAAACAAATTGCAAAAATTTCAAAGGAACGTTCAAAATTTAAAGAAAAAGGTTAGATACTTTGAAATTTACAATGTTCTTATTATATAAATTAGGAGAATAATTAATCAAAAATTTTGAGTTGAAGGTTTTTGCATTTGCTACTAAAAATGTTTTTTATGAAGATTGTGTGACTGTGCAAAATGGATGGCTAGGAAGGAGTTTGCATTCAAATATCATCTAAATCCTTTGGTTGACCACCTTCTGGGAGAACATTAACATGAGAAATGTGATGTATAATATTACATGTTATCAAAAATGTGATGTAGAGTATTGCATGTTACAAAATCCTTGAATGTCATAGCATTTGATAATTCTTTTGCCTTATTAGGTTTAATCCCTTGGTTGAAACTTGAATGCAATAGCATCAGATAGTTCTATGAGTCAAGTGCTTTTGCCTTACTCTATGATTATTCTTTTTTATTAGTTATAATCCTTTATGAGTCATGTGCTTTCACTTTACTCAATCATGACTTTGATAGTGATAGCCTCCATTTCCTATCATGTAGTTGTGTTTTGATATATAATTTTACTTGAGGAAATAAAAGATGCATGTCATAGATATGCCACGATTAAGTGTATAGATTAATTATTACTCATGCCATATGAATCCACACCCCATGTGAATGCACCCTTAATAGGACATCCTTGAACCAACCACGCGAACCCACTCTCGCCATGTCATCATAGAACCTTCTAGAAGATATCATGTTATTCCGTGCATCATTGATGATGTCATCATGAAACATTCTACAAAATCTTTAACTGCCCTCCAAAACCTGTAAAACGAGGGGCTTGCCATAGAGCTCCTCAATCTTGCCAATATTAGTCTTGGGAGCTCAAGGAGTTGAGACATCTAAGTAAGTAACTTTAAGTTCTAGTTCTAGTTCTCGTCTTGTCATTGTATCCAATATTGTCTTGTCTTCCATTATACTCTTGTTGTTTTGTCACCTTGTAATCTTGTAGTATGAGATATTGTCTAGTACTATCTTGTATCTCATTCATCCTTGTATCTTGTTAAGTTATCATTGTACCTTGTGCCCGTACGTGGGGTTATCTTGTCAGAATTTTTATAATAAATCTTGCATCTAGTCTTGTCTCTCAAGCACAGTCTAGTACTTCCATAACAGTTTGGCAAGACTACTTTCTAGCCCTATTGAGCACCATGGAGGTGACCCTTGAAAGAATTGTGGTCTCCCTTCAAAGCCTCCAACAACAAATTCAAGACTTGAGTGAATGACAAGCGCAACAACAAATAGTCGCTCTTTGGAAGATTATTTGTGTCATCTTGGATTATCCTTGGCAGCCAAAAACATGGTATTTATGGGCTGAAACTTAATTTGAGATCCTCTTCTTTAATCTTGGTAAAACATGGGTTGTTCTTGGTTCTCATGAGTGACTACAAGCTATACTTTTTGTAAGAAAGTTTCAAGTACATCTTATGGCACTGTTATGTGATACTTTTGGCCTCTTCTTTTCAGCCTTAAATATGGTATTTCAAACTGAAACACCTGTAAACACATATTCTACTTCATCTACAATTATTGCAAGTACAAACTAGATTTGTAATTCCTAAGACACTACAGAGTCAACATTTCCTTGCTGAAAATCATAATTACAAATACTACCATGACCATCCTTATCTGATGAATGACCCACAATATCCATTCTTGATGGAGAGTGATTCAATGATGTATGGCTTTTCCAAGATCCCTTGGAATGCCCACATTTCTCAAGAAGTGTTGTTGTGCTCCAACAGTGTTGCTGCTTATAAGCTCTAGCATTTCCAAGCAAGGAACTACATGCTTCATAACTGACTTGCTGCTGAAAAGCTTGGCCATAATGAGCTTTATCCATCCTATTATCAATATTATTTAAGCTTTACATATGGGCATGCATAATCCATGTCAACATTAGGATCTAAGTCTTAAGGGATAGAAATGCCATTGCCAGACTGTCTTGTAGAGTGGCAGCTAGATACTTCTGAGGATAGCCTACAGAGCTCTTTAAGTGAGACAACATTAAATTGCGCCAAGAACCTGCCAAACTCTTGGAAGAGTATGTTGTTCCAAAAATAGCCCTCAACACTTTTGTTTCAGCCATTCTCAAGTATTTCGTGAGGGTATGACCATCATTTGAGCCAAACGGTGGCATATGACCACAGCTCTCTTCCAGTGGTGGCATACGATCAGTATCACAGTCTGTATCATCTGAATCGTACTCATATGAATGTCTGGCTGAAACCTCAGGCCCTTGGCAACCTACTCCAAATCTGCTTTCTGCTGCTGTGGAGCTATTACCCAAACATACACACAAACAAGGCTTCAGAGAATCATTTTTTAAAAAAACTTTTATGCTAAGTTGAGTTCCCATTCAATAGAGCAGTAGTCACTTTGGATCTTTGGAAGTCTACAGAGCTCAAGTTCCATAGGAGAATTGGTGGCTGGTGTCTCAAGTCTTGACTTCAATTTTCAAAAGAGAATCAGATAAACTTCCATAGGAGAATTGGAGGCTGGTGTCTCAAGTCTTGACTTCAATTGTCAAAAGAGAATCAAATGACATTGACAGTATGGTCTTCTATAGCCTCCTCAGGAAGGACTGTGAGAAGCTCCAGAATGGCATTACTACCACTTCCCTAACCTTGTAGTTCATAGAGGCTTGCAAACAGTTGTTCAACAGGTTTCTTCAGTTCCACAGCTCTTAGAACCAATGCTGATAATCCCAAACATATCTGGGTCAAAAGTTGAGGGGGCCCATTGCTGAATTTCTTTGTAGAATTAAGTAGCGGTGCCTGCAAAACTCCCCTATAATCAGGTTGAAGTTTTACTCCCTCACTCTGGATCTTTCTCTTCAGTACTTGTGCAGCAAATAACTCAACCTCAAAGTCATGACGAAAATAAGTAGGATCTGACGTAAGGATGCCAATTGCCACTTCCCATGCAACATCCGTATGCTGGAACTGAACGAGCCACTGGTTCGCCCACCCTATTGCAAGTCTGCACATCATGGTTCAGGACTCGAACTGCCTGTGCTACTTGCATTTGCAGCTCCATCTTGATCCATTGAATAAGACAGCCAGACCAAACTTGATCCACTGCTACCACATGACCTAGCCTCCACTAGACCTGACACTGCAGTTATGACCAAAGTGAATTGAAAAGTGCTACATTGACTGGTTCCATGTGGAGGGGATCAACCCCAGGAGGAAATCATAGTTGTATGCAGAAGCAGAGTCATTCTCCATATATAGAACCCTACAGTGACATCAGACTACAAGCCAGCACTAATTGCAGATGAAGTTGCAAGCAACAAAAGGGATATCTGGTGATAGAAGAAAAGTGCTTCTTCTCCAGGTACAGGTCTGCTGGCAATTTAACAATAGTAATATCAGCTTTTGTAGGGTGCTCATCTATCAGGGTTGAAGGCATCCATTGTTGTGAGATATAACGTGCTGAGATAGCTTGTTGCAAAGAATGATATGAATGAGTCTTCATTTTCTTCACCTGTTGTTTTTGTGCCAACTTCACCATTGAGAGAGTGAAGGTAGACCATGTTGCCCCTTTTGTATAAAATGATGCATGATTGAGGAGAGCTGTTACCTTGCTGGATAACCTCTCGGCAGCATTTGGAGCACATGTTCATGGTGGTAGCATAACTGAAGAAGACAACAACTTAGCATAACCAAAGAAGACACAGAAACAATTCTTCCACACTAGATGATGATGCCCTTATACTTGCAAGATCAATGTTGGATTCAAAGAAATTTGATAGATTCTGAATCATTATTGTTATTGCAGATTGACTATGGAGTCCTATAGACTATACACCTAGAGAGAGCAAGTGACAGTTAGCAGCTGTAATATTTCCGCTCAAAAATATTATTTAACTTGACCCACCGCATGCCTGCATAAAAGCTGTGCAAAGTCATCTTCCGCGTCGACTAATGACAGTGGCTAAGTGGTTACCCTGCACGCACGATAAAAATCCCCATCCGTGAGGTGCAATTAGGGCCGGGGATAAAAACTGCAAAACTGCGTGAGAACTCCCTTCTAGGGAAAAAGGGGAAATTGAAAATGGTGAGAATTTAGGCAAATTTTTTTACTCATTATCCCTTCCCCCAGCCGATGCATGGCTGGAGGGGAGGGAGTGGGAGAGGGATGTGTAGAGGTGGAGTACATGGGGAGAAGGGAGAAGCATGAGGGCTCCACGTGGAGGGGAGGGAGTGGGAGAGGGATGTGTAGAGGTGGAGTGCATGTGGAGAAGGGAGAAGCATGAGGGCTCCACGTGTGTGGAGTCTCTCTCTCTCTCCCCCCCCCCCCCCCCTTAGCACTATAAAAACACCCCTTAGCGTGGGCACAAGGGGAGGATCAGAAAGAGGGAAGCGTGGAGATTAATGGCTGCTCCAAATCGACGCCGACCGTCACCCGCCATCGCCGCCTTGCGCCAGGCTGCCGCCCTCGACACTGTCATCATCATCTTCATCCTCACCTCCTTCAATCGACGTCATCACCCTTCTTCCCAATCAATTCCCCCGTCACGTTTTGGCAAACATAAGCTCTTATAAGCTTCTTTAGAAGCTTCTAAGGGTGGGCTCCCATAAGCCCCGTTCCTATATAGCCTCCCCGGGTTTTAAAGAAAAAAAAAACCACGTTTTGGTGAAGGATTTTCCTGCGCACGGGGGAGAGAGGGTAGATCTTGAGGCTGTTTACCCAGCTTGGAGGGAATCCGCAGATCACGTAAGGGCGAAAGCAAACCCAGAGTCCAAACACTCTACGTCTATGATGGCTCCAAAGTCCAAGTCGCAAGGCACACACGTGGAAGCCCAAGTTTACACATGGACATCCCCACGGATCCACAAACCCAGGTTCTTGAAAGTTAATTCCACATTGGGCATGTTTAAAATTCACGGAATGTTTGGGTCAATTGGACGGCCATACAAACAAAGATCTAGGGTTTCTACCCTAAGGATCAATTGACCTAATGTTAAAACTCGGATTGAGTTTGGAAACCCTAGGACCGGTTGGGTTGGATAAGAAGACACCCCAAACCCTACATCTTGACTAAACCCATCTCTTGACCAAGAAACGCCATTGATGGGTGAAATGATCCCATGAGTTAGGTGTGACACTTGTGCAACAAGTTGTAACACCGCATGGCCTTGTGGTTTAATCACAAGATAGATTTGCCATTCCTTGGAATGAGGTTGGCAGGTTCTAGCACAAGTCTAACTTGCAAGAGGATGAGTAGACATCTTGTTACATCACCTTTCTTGGGCTGATTTGCCAAGTTAAGGGAAGTTATGTTTTGCTTAGTAAGCAAAGGATCAATCAAGTTAGAGCAACATGGTCGCCAGGAATCACTGACTTAACTTAAGAAACCTAAGGTAATGGTTAATTTGGGTTGACAGGGTATGACCCTAACCCAAGGACAAAAGAGGTAAACAAACTTGGGGATCTTGCCAAGTCGCAATTGATCCTGGATCAAATGATGGATGCATTTGGAGAAGAGGATTCACTCCTTAGCAATTGGCCAATTAAACGATCACTGGATTGATTGTGTTTGTAACAGTTTAGAAGCACTGTTTGCATTATTTGCTCAAGGAACTAAAGATGGAAAGATAACTAATGCTTCAGGTTGAAGGCTGAAGGGAGAGACAGCATCAGTTACCCTCTATTGTTTGTCTGACCCTAACCAAGGGGGCTGTTAGCCGTGCCGGGAACGTGGACCGAACCCATCGTGAGAGTCTTTTCGTTGGGCGCTACTTGGAGCAAGAGGACACTTGGGTGCCAAGGGGGCTCTGGCCGTAAATCCCTTGCCTTCCGGGCCCTGCACAAGAGGCCAACGTGACTTGGGATTGGATCTCGAGTCCCGCATACTAGTCTATGGGCGGAATCTTGGATTAGTAATCCCTATGGATTGCTAGATAGCCTTCGGGCAAATTATGGATTGCCTTCAGGCGGATTATGGATTAGCCTACAGGCTGGATTATATGATGTTTTCCAAAGATAAATAAGATTAACTGTTGAAAAGGAACTTGGTTGACACTGCTTTTCTATGTCAATGCTAAGATTACGTAAAGGAACCAGTGTCTAATTGGCTAATTAAGGAAGCTATTTTATGCGTGTCCAACTAAATGTGGTAGGTAATTAGATAACTAAAGCAACCTTGAGGAAAGTGCGGCAGATGTGGCCATGGGTCCGTCCTACGCATGAGTGGTCTTGGTTGGCCGGGAACTTTTCTTAAATGAAATGAATAGCAAGGGCATTAACCTAGAGTCTAGGTTACTAGAATTCCGATTTATGTTGTTTTAGGGGAACGGAATGGGGCTATGCCTTATGGGTAGAGAGGTCGAGCTTTGCATTCCCTCTCGTTTTCCATTCTCCTTGAACCAAGTGCAACATGAATCCGCTTCGACCCTAACATTTCTGCGTAAAGTAGTTCGCCGGGGGCTCGACACTAGTCACTCTCTAGAAATTTGACCACTAAAGGAATCCCTGATTCAGGTCGGTCCTAAGTAGGAATGGCTAGAATACTTCCGCTATGTGGTAGACTCGGAAGGACCTAGATCGCAAACCCTGTAATATTCCATGGGAGTACTGGGCAAAGCTTTCTAGACCCTCTTCTTGATGGGCTGCTAAGACGTGTCCTACAAGCGAACATGTGGACACGTTACAGTAGCTGATGTACTTTTGGAGGAGTTTTTGAGAGAACCAATTCTCAGTAACCAATTTCTCATCATCAACCCCGCAATTGAGAATTCAAAGGGTCCATATCTACTGCGACATTTGAAGATCATCAACCTTGCAGTAGCTAAGTAGTCACACAATGTCAGGCCCACAAAGCTGTTCTAAAGACTTTATGTTCTCCAATTCTTTGTGCTTGATACAATCATGATCTGCTGTAACAGCAGCATAGAACTTCTAGCAATAGCTTCTTGCTAAGAAGGCTCTTTGGTAGTAACCTCTACAACATTGACAACATCTAACTCTACATGTGGGATACTCTTTAAGATGAAGGATGGGTAGATTGGCTTGCATTTGAATTGCAATACCAGAAATGAAGTGGGATTATAGCATCCATTAAAGCAGAAGTTTTTTAGTCAAACATGCATTACAACACATTTAGCTGAACAATCAAACTGTTACTATGAGGTGACTAGACAGTTTGTGCTATCTTTAGAGCTTTTTACTACGATGTGTTGACCACTCAGATTTCAAAACCAAAGTCGCCATACTTAGTCGTGGTTGAGAGGTCGATTGCGATTGCTTTTCAAAGCTAGAGTGGCATGATCTACATTTGGCACCATTCTTAATGAATGCGGGTGAATCCAATAATCATAGCTTATAGCTTAAATAATATTGATAATAGGATGGATAAATCTCATTATGGCCAAGCTTTTCAGCAGCAAGTCAGCTATGAAGCAGGTAGTTCCTTGCTTGGAAATGTTGGAGCTTATAAGCAGCAATACCGCTGGAGCACAGCAACACTTCTTGAGCAATGTGCGCATTCTAAGGGATCTTGGAAAAGACATACATTATTGAGTCAATCTCCATCAAGAATGGATATTGTGGGTCATTCATTAGATAAGGATGGTCATGGTAGCATTTGTAATTATGATTTTCAGCAAGGAAATGTTAACTCTGTAGTGTCTTATAGGAGGCAAGTGACATCCAGTAGCAATATTATGAGCATCATAAGAGCATTGGAATTCAGCATGTTAGTTGCTCACATGCTTGACATGATTGATATGTTGGCATATGCACTTATAGAGTTTGATGCAACCATGATGGCAGTTGAAGTAATAGATGCCTTTCGGATAGAATGAGCACTTGTCAAACATTTGACATCTCATGTGGATCAGTTTGGTATAGCCATGCGTCTTGGAAGCTCTCATCAATCTTTATGGTAATGCTGTTTTGCAGGAGGGTTTAGTACATGGATATGACAAGTATATACTGGTTACATCGATTGCCATGGTCGATGCAAATGTTCAACAAGATTTATTAGAATCATTGTTAAATATGTATAGCAATGAGTATAGCCAATTACTCTCTCATGGACACCGATGCCTCTATGGACAACAATATGGCCATGAGCAGCACTCATGTACTTCTCAGCCATATGCTTCTCATGAGTACCATGGATAGCAGAATGGTTATTCTATTGCTAATCTATATAGTGATGATATGGGCAACATTGGGTCTAAAACCCATAAAGCTCGGCAATTAACTAGTGATTAGATCATAGAGTTGCATGCTCAAGGGTTATGCTATAGATGTGTTGAACTGATGCATTCTAATCATCAAGACATCTGCAAAGTAAAGAATGAAAGGATACTTATGGTACTTGAATATTCAGATGAAGAGGATACAAACAATCATGCTGAAGACAATTTTGATGATGATCCAGAGGAAAATAAAGAGTTTACAGTTGGAGCCTATTAAGATTCAGTTGCTGAAGTCTATGACCATGGGCTTCTCTTTGATTCAGTTGCTGAAGACCATGACCATGGGCTTCTATTTGCTTCGATTGCTTATGTTTTTGTGGATTCATTCATACATGCATATTATTTAATGAGTGATGATATCTCTAATTTGGTGATCATGATGTATGGATGGGATATTACCTTTCCTTTTGATCCGAGAGGTTAAGGGCTGGACTTAACTCTCTACATGGACCATTATTACTTTAGGAATGATGTCCTTATCTTCAAGAATTTTGAGACAGCTATCCTGCTAGCTAGTGGGCTTTGCTTCACTACAGAACAGATCTCTATTTTGGACTAGATTTAATGATGAATTAATGACAGGGATCTGTGAGTCGTATGGGTTGATAGCACTTAATGAGAGCTTCGTCTGGAGCTATAGCATGTCTGATTTGCATCAGCCAATCCAAAGTTATTACAGATTTAGTACAATAAGGTCTGCAATGGACATCACAGAGTCTTCATCTAGGAGGAGCTCTTAATGGCAACATTTTGGTCCAAGATTTCATTTTCATATTTCCCAATGGTTGTCAATGCTTTGTATTTGATTCTCAACCCTCTAGTTGCACTTATTTTGTGAATCTTTGTAGATTAGGCCATTTTATTTTAGTCCATGCAGAGTACCCTGCCCCTTTCCACCACTTGGCAATTTGTAATAAGCCCTATTTTGTTTTTGAGGACAAAAATTTCTAAGTGGGGATGGAATGTAAAGAACTAAATTAGGGGCATATAAAGGGGAAAGGACACATGTACATGTAATCAATTTTTACACAATAATACATATTGTCCTTCCTCTCTCTCTAGCTTCTCTTGTCCTTTCATGGCTTCCAACCATCTCTCTTTCTCTTTCCAGTCTGTCTCGCTCCATTTCTAGTATTTCTCTCTCCTCATCACTCTCTTTCTCTCTCTTCTTCACTCCTCTCCCTTCTACAATCTTCTCTCTCCTCCTCTCTCCCTAGCCCTCTCTTTGAACTGGACACCTTCAAGGGGTGGTGACTGGGACACTTCTTACATATTCATTTTTTGTGATGTAGCTCTTACACTTCCTAGATCTTACTTCTTGCATTCCATCCTAGGTGTCTAGCATTGTTTGCGTACGGACAATTATTCATCGTTTACCAGTCCTTACAGAGGAGATTGAGCACCAACCCCTCCTATGGAACCCTAGGGTCTTGGATGCAAAGGGTTGTCAACTAGGTGTGCATACTCACATTGATTGGGCAGCTTGAGCCAAGGGCCCTGTAGCATCTTCATAGACTTGGCTGGCTGCTAGATTCCTGGATGTAGACTTGATGGGCACCACTTTCTCTATTGACCGAGGTATTGTTCCTCATATACAGAAGATTGATGCTGCCATACCACAGCATTGAGTTGAGGCTGTCACAGATCCTCAAATCGATGGTCAGGGCTTCTTGGAAGGATGGTGGGCTTTCTTTAAAATGCCATTATTTGCGCCATCTTGTGCCCGTCATGGTGATACTTTCTTTGTGGTTCTTCCTGATTGGAGGCTATGCCATGTTGATTCTACTTTCCCTCTGACCTCTTGGACTTGGCATTGCATCTGCATTGTTGGTTCGAAAGTCAGAGTACACACAGTGGATCTAGAGATTGAGTTACATGATCTTGCCTTGTGGACATTGTGGATTTGGGAGGGGCGTCCACTCTCCTGCTTATCCTGGGATCCTGGAGAGTGGCTATGGCCAGCAGTAGTTGATTCAAATCCTGTTGTTTTCTTTTTTGAGTACTCTGTGCCGATTAGCAGAGCCATATTTCTCAGACAGGATTGCAGGCAGCCCACAAGATTGTGCTCATGGCTACATACTGGACTCACATGCATTCATAGGAGATTTTGGAGACACATCTAGTCGCCAGGGGTTAGTCATAGGATTTCGTACTTCATCTGGATGGTAGCTCATGCTGGTTTGGCTATTCGGACTTGGTTAGCACAAATGGGACATGATCCTACATGTATCCATTGCATTGCTTACTTGTTAGAGTCACATAGACACTACCTTTGGACATGTTCTCAGGTGCAGCCGATCTGGAGAGCGATTTGCTTATTTCTCTCTCATATTGGTATTTGTCGAGGCTTTGTCACATGGGGTGCGATCTCCTGGCTTTTGCAGTTTGCTGGCCCACATCTCCTTTTTTAGGGGGAGCTGGAGGACCCTGTTTATTTATTGGGAGTTGGGACATACTTTGGCAAATCACTCTCCAAGCTACCAAGATCAGTTCACGATGCTGCTGAGCAAAGTAGAGAGCCTATTTTTGCCACTATTGCTTCTATCACATTGTGGTTTATTTGGAAGGCTTGATGCATGCATGTTCTTAGTCACGACCCTTCCTCCCCAAAGAATACTCTGTGTATCATTTGGTCAGAATTGCTACATACTCTCCGCAGTCAGTGGGATGTTGCATAGGGGGATTCTAGAGCTGCTGCCTTGCCGCCCCCTTAGAAACCTCGCCTCTCCTACCCTCTCAGCAGCACAAGCACAACTTGTGTGCAATCTCGCAACCAGCGGGCCTTATTCCCGCAGTTCGATTTTGCTTGATAGCCTCCCAGTAGCTCAATCCCTATCTTGCTACTCTTCAGCATCAGTGCCCCCTTGCACATCGTGTGTAAGCCTTTTTAGCGATTCTAAGCCACTTCAACTTATCCGGCATCTTCTCCTCAACTTCTTCTTCTCAGGAGTTCTCTTCATTTCTTGTCCGTGTGTGTGTGTGTGTGTGTGTGTGTGAACAAGTTCGGGTTTTCTCCTCGGCTCTTCCCCGACTTCTGCACAAAAGTTCCCTGTAGTCCACACATGGCTTCATGTTCTGCTCTTCCTGCATCCTCTGCTATGGCTGGTGCGCCATCAACACAGGGTACTGCTCAGGTTGCCCCACAATTGATTGTCTGGCGGCATTTCCTCTCTGGTGCGGAGATAGAGGTTTTTGATGCCTCTATCAAGACTCTAGCAAGACGAACTTTGGTCAGAATGCTCCCGTTATTCAAGAAGATGGACAAGGATAGAATGCTCCCATTATTCAAGAAGATAGAGTGGAGCCACAAGCTATTGAGGCTCAATCTGTTTTCAGGAGGTCCACTAGAGCACATAGACCTCTTGATAGATATCCTCCATCTCTAGATTATGTCATGTTGACAGATTGTGAGGAGCCCTCCTGTTATGTAGAAGCTATGTTGAAAGACAACAAGCTGAAATGGGAGAGCACTATGCAATAAAAAATGGACTCCTTCCATAAGAATTCCACTTGGGAGTCGATACCTTTGCCTAATGGTAAAAGAGCTTTGCCATGCAAATAGGTTTATAAACTGAAGGTCGCAGCCAATGATGGCAAACCAAAGTATAAAGCAAAAATTGTTGCAAAGAGATTTAGGCAACAACAAGGTGTAGACTTTAAAGAGATTTTCTCCCCTATTGTTAAGATGACCACTTTGCATTGTGTTCTTGTATTGGCTACCAAAGAGAACATGGAACTTGTCTAGATGGATGTTAAGAATGTATTCTTACATGGTGATCTTCATGAGGACATATATATGCAACAATCCAAAGGGTTTGTTGAGAAGGGCAAATTGTAAGCTCAAGAAAAGCCTTTATGGTCATAAACAGGCACCAAGGGAATGGTATCATAAGTTCCATTCATTTATGCTCTCTCAAGGTTAAATAAAGAATTGGCATTGATCATTGCCTCTATACTAAGCAAGCTAAGGATGGTAGCTTGCTGATTTTGATCCTTTATGTGGATGACATGTTACTTGCTGGAAAGAACATCAAAGAGCCAGTTGCCTTGAAATCAAAGTTGACTAATAGATTTGACTTGAAAGATTTGGGTGATGCTAATCATATTTTAGGCATGCACATAATGTGAGATAGAGATAAGAAGCTACTTTACTTATCTCAAACAGAGTACATTGAGAAAGTGCTCAAACGTTTCAATATGGAGAGGAGGAAGGCATTGAGTACTCCGTTGCCTCCATATGTGAAACTATGCCTAAATGATTGTCCCAAATCTGATGCAAAAAAGGCTGAAATGGCAAAGGTGTCATACTCTTCTATAGTTGGTAGCTTGATGTATGCAATGATATGTGCATGACCAGATATTGCTTTTGCAGTGGGAGTAGTAAGTAGTTACATGTCAAATCTTGGCAAGAAACATTGGGAGGCAATGAAAGATGTCATGAGGTATTTCAATGGCACAAAGGAGTTGTGCATTTGTTTTGGAAGAAAAGAATCGTGTGTACTTCGGTACACAAATGCTGATTATTCAAGGGATATGGATAAAAGGAGGTCTACTTGAGGCTATGTCTTCATTTTTACTGGAGGTGTTGTTTCTTGGCAATCTTGTTTGCAGAATTGCACATCCATGTCAACCACCAAGGTTGACTATATTGCAACATCAGAGGCTTGCAAGGAAGCTATATGGTTTGCTCGACTAGTGGGAGACTTGGGAATTTCTATTGAGGTGCCTACATTACACTATAATAGTCGGAGTGCTATCATGTTTGCAAAGAATCTAGTGTTTCATGTGAAGACAAAGCATATAGATGTAAAGTACCACTTCATTCGGGATGTGCTTAAGGACAAGCATATCAAGCTTGTGAAGGTACACACAGATGACAACCTTTCATATCTTCTTACCAAAGGTCTAGCTTCTCAACGGTTTGCACACTGTCGAGCACTTATGGGCAATGTGTTAGATAGGTTTTCTAGTATGATTGTACATACTTGTATATTTTACACCCCATACTTAAAGGCACATTGGCCTTTAAGTGGGAGGTTGTTGGGGTGGTAAAGCCAAATGTGCTAGCCTAAAGTAAGTGGGTGGCCGGACACTAATACTAACCATTCATACTATACAAAACAATAAGGACTCAAACCCTACCTCACTATTGTGAGCGAGTTCACTACATCTACGTCTCATCTTCTTCTTCTCTTCACCTCCACCGCACTCCACGCTTGCACGCTCCTGCACAACACCTTCATCAAATGCCGCCTTCAATGTTGATTTCACTATCCGGATGTGGTCTAGATTACCATCTGTAATGATAAAGGTCATCCTTGTAGAGAACAGTGACGTCAAAAGGCCATTTTCTCATTGAATATATAGATTTGTGTTTGCAACAGAACCATAAAAACCTATATGCTTGAAGAATGCATCAATCTTCTCATTCCAAGATTTGGGAGCTTGCTTAAGCCCATACAAAGCTTTGTTAGATCCCCTTGGACTGGCGCTACTAGAAGCCTAAAGGCTACTCAACAAAAACCCATGGTTGAAAAAAACATAGATGTTCTTTTCCTTGTTCTACTTAATAATTGCAAAGCTTATGTTGATGGTCTTTTGTTGGGGTAACCCTTGCACAAAAGCGCAAATGCCCTTGGAGGTGTTTTCGGAGCGCTAAATCACTCAAGATTGTTGAGCACTTTGCTCAGATGCCATGTCAAAGATGGCCATGGAAATTAAATGATCACACACAACAACAATACCAATGAGAGAGAGAAGGAATGAAGATGTCAAGATTGCTTAATCAAGATTGACGATACAAGAGAGATGTCTCATGAGGGAAACCTATGTGTAAGGCTCTACTCAACAAAATGACTCGGTAATTGAAAATGAAGAATGAAGCTCGGTATTTATAGGTGGCATAGGGTCTGGTAGGCCAACATGAAGATGTCCATAAATAGCATGACGATCTCCAAAACTAGGTGACGACTTGTAAATAAATAGCTAAATGGCTGGGAAAAATACCATACATGTTCTGAAAAATTCCTAAAAATAGCAAATCTCGTTTGTAGGGTGGCCAGCCCACAAACAAGGGCATGGACCTCCAGGTGACACACCTGAACATGACAAAATCCTAGCTTTGACACAAATTTCATGCCACAATTATAATATAGACTCTTCCTCTATATATTGTCCATATGGTCAAATACTGCTTGAAAATGTATCATTTTACCAAGCTATGTGGACATATGGCCAAATCATATCCTACAATGATTTGATTTTTTCCATGAGATGTATACTCAAATTATTTTATACTATATTCATGAGATTCCACCATATAACTTTTTGTTATTTTAAAGCGGTTGTATTATTCATGAGATATGACCATGTAGCCAAATCGTAGTTTGAATTATCTTATTATGCTATGGAAATTTGCCATTTGATTATGTTTGAGTAATGGCCCCCAGAACCACCTTCCCTTTATAGGTGAGCTCGTGACCCTTGACACTCATCATTAAACCATTTATTCTAAGTTGTAGGCCTAGAACTATCTCTCAAATAATGGAAAGATACTAAAGCTAAAGAATGCGCCTAGTGGATTACTTCATAGATACATGCGGTCTTAGCTCTACTATAGTGGTAGAAATATAAGAAGCATAGATTGAGGTCTCTCTAGAGAAATGGTACTTAGGATGCCTCAAATATTGTGGGAGAGATGGCTACCTAGGATAGTGGCAATCAAAAGAGAAACATAGGTGGGCATGATCAACTACCACTCTCATGGGAAGGGCAAAAATCATGAAATCATGATTATGAGGTATGAGGGATAAAGGTGCAAATAAGAAAGCAATGTATTAGGTCCGTGCCTAAGAGAGTTGTATATGAAAGCCCTAGACACTCAATATCTAGACACAATCAATCTCAAGGGGGTCACTCATAAAGAGTTTTGCCTTACCCCGAGTGAGATTTTTCAAGCAATGTAAAAAGCCTACAAGAAAAATGAGAATCTACTTTATTATTATTGAAACAATCAAATGATCTATACAAATGATTTCATAAATAAAATTGCTTGTGTGTAATGAAGGGTATGCTATATGAGAAAAGTTATAGTTAAGAAAAAAGTGACAGATAAAGACAAAGGAGAAGATAAAGGCATGAAAGTTACAATTACAAATAAGTGACATGGACGGCTAGAAAAGGAGATTAGAACAAAACTTATAAGGAAGCATATGATTGTAATGGAGACCTAGCTGGCCTAACTAAGGGAGAGAAGAGAGAGAAAGACTGCAGGAGAAGAAAAGGAGAGAGAAAGACATGAAGGAGAGAGAGTGAGAGAGAGGGAGGAAGGAAGAAGGAGAAGCCATGAGAGCTGAAGAGAAGTGGAAGAGAGATTTCTTGATAATTCCGTGATGCCTGAGGAAAAGCTCTTACACCTTTCATACCGTCAGTGTGGCTAGTATTTTTCCGTAGGCTCGGTTCATTACAAACCATCCTCGACGATGACACATGCTGAAAATGCATAATTTGAAGAGGATCTTGACCCCGATTAGTTTTATGATTCTCCGGATGGGTTCCCTTTTGACCCCGATGGTTGCCCCACATTTGGCTTCGCTGGAATAGCATCTATGTGGTAGTTGACTACCTCACTACAGCAGCCCATTTCATCCCTATAAAATCTTAGTTTACAGCATCTCAAGTTGCCACTCGATTTATGGAGCATGTATTTAGGTTGCATGGATTGCTACATGTCATAGTGCATGATCGAGATACCAAATTTATGAGTCAAATGACAAAAAAGGAAACATCAATGACAAATCACCTTTTTACCATTTAACAAATACTTCTTTTTTTAAAAAGCAATCTAAAACTTTGCTTGTGCTAGACCAAATCCCTTTCATTACCACATAATAAATACTTAAATTAAGTGGCATTTAAAAAGGAAATAGATAACGTCACATTGAGATGTTGGGGATTGAACCAAGTCCTCACTAGACATTAGGCAAGTAACACACCCAGAGGTCTAGAGAGCTATGAAGGAAGTGAGTGACGAGCGTCCCGTCTTTCCCATGGGCCAAGGCGTATCCTTCGGCCCTCCAGTCCTCATTATGCCTCCTCCTCCTCCGCCTCCCCCCGCACGTTTGGCTTCGGTCAAGCACTTCTCTCACTAGGCGGTGTGGCTCTTCTCTTTATCTTGGCTATGGCTCAAAGGGACCTCCACAACTTGAGCACAACTACAAAGAAGGCTATGGAGATCATCGATAAGGTTGTAGAGATCACCGAGCAATTCCTTGCGAAGGGCATGGATTTTGAATACAGCGTTGTCACAAGCAAAGGCAAGGCGATGGTAATTGGTGGGTATGAGAAGACCAAAGTCTACAAGTTCTAGTAACTGTATTCTATAGTTTTTTGTTTGGTACTTCACCTTTCAAGTCAAGCATTGTGAAACATAAGTATTGATTTCTTGGTGCATACTTGGCCAATAGAAATAGTGCTCAATAGCTTCTGCAATAGCAAGCATGCCTTGATGCTCGACATCTTCTGCAAATGTTCCTCTCTCCCCGCTCCTTCCTTTTTGAGGCGGTTTGCTGGTTGCTTCGCCTCCTATTTCTGGCTACTCTTGTCATTGATTTTTTCAAGTGTAGTGTGATCATTGGAAGCAAAACCCGTTCCGTCCGTCGTGGTGAAGCATTGGATTGAACGAATGGTGGTCAGCAGATTTAGCAGTTTGCGATAGGCTTCACACAAAAAGGCCCTTCTAGGGGCTTTCATCATCTCACTGCAGAAATCCTTTGGCTCCTTTGGTGGGACGGGTTTCCCCCTCCTCTTGTACTTCATGTTGTATCTTGAGGGGTTTTTCCCTTGTTATGTAGTCATCTGATGTAATACTTTGTATCAGCATTTTTGGCTTTTGATGATATAAAGGGTACCAAGCCCAGTTAACTGCCTTCGGGATGAGAGAGAGAGAGAGAGAGAGTTTACATTTTATGCTGTGGCCGAATGGGCCAAGTCTTCTTCTCAGACCTTAGCAATTTTGCTTTTGGATCTTGAGAAGGCATATGATAGAGTTGACTGGGACTTTTTAGAGGGCACACTCGCCAGATTGGTTTTCCGAATGGGTGGATTAGAGGCATCTCAAGTCTCTACCGCTCTGCCACCAGTGCAGTCACCATTGGAGGTTTTGTTAGCCGCCACTTCACTTTGGGCAAGTCGGTTAGACAGGGCTGCCCTATTGCTCCAGACCTTTCCCTATTCTTTGCAGAGGCTCTGTCTTACTACATATGCACTTAGTCTACTCGCATTCCTGGATTGCAACTTCCCATTGCTGCAAGGCAGCAGACTGAGCTATTGGACTCTAAATATGTAGATAACACTCAATTGATCACGGAATTTTCTGAGGATATACTCGATAGAGTGCAATGCCTGATTGATAGATTCTCTATTGCTAGTGGTGCACGTGTCAGTTGGAATAAATCATCAGATATTCTAATTGGCACAGGTGCATGCACTGATTGGGGTATAGTAGGGGGATTCACTTGGCTACAGCCTGGTGAATCGTGCAAATATTTGGGATTTCTGATTGACCTGGATGTGACTCCGGCACAGGAGTTCACCCCAGTACTTGATTCCATTTGCAAGAAGCTCACTCACTGGTTAGCTTGTCATTTATCTTTGGCTGGGTGGGCTCTTGTGGTAAATTAGGTTTTATCGGCCACTGCTTGGTACATTGCTTCATGATGGATGTTGCACCCTAGTGTGGTCTCTAGACTCAAGTGCTTGGAGCGCTACTATTTATGGGCAGGATGTGATGCTTCGCAAGATACGAGAGCTCAGGTTGCTTGGCACACTTGCATCTTACCACGGTCACAGGGAGGCTTTGGTACTATTGATCCTGAGATGCAGAGTAAAGCTCTTATTTCCAAGTGCATCAGTCGAGGACTATTCCTTGGGAATGAGCCTTGGAAATCTTTTCTTCGCTCACCCCCTCCCTCCTTTTCTCCTCAATCGCCCTCGCCACCTCCTTCTTGCCCCTCCCGTCCCTCGACTACAACCTCGGCCTCTTCCTCTAAGGGGTTGCGTGCTCTCTTTAGCATGATTTTGGCATGAGCCGAGCTCTACAGGGGCGCCCACCAGTGGAGGTCTGCTCTTCTCCCATTTCAGCTATCCCCCCAACCTGGTGAGCTTTGACTATCATATGCAGGGAGAGCGTTTTGGCTTTGAGTTACCAAACACTTTGGAGACTTAGACTCAAAGACTACGGCCTCGAGACTGCAATTACATATTTTGCCCTTGGCCACTAGGGGAAGGGAAGCACTTGACACAGCGGTTGCTTTCTCTTTCCCACTTTGGCTCCTCTAACCCAAATTGGATGTCTGATTCGAGTATGTGCTTTTTGCGTGCACAGATTCTTAAGTTCTCTCACCACTTGAGAGACATTGAGGTCATGGATGTTCTCCAGCGCTTCTGGAGCCTTGCCAAGTTCTCTATCTTGGCAGCGTTTCAAAGGTCTCGAGAGAGATACATGCTCATGTATGTGTTTGAGAAGACATGCATTCGCCCTTGTTATATGTATATTCATGAGGATGATATGGCACAAGATTTGATTTTTCCGATTACACACATCCTGTGGGCATTGGTCAGTCGCATCATGATCGATCATCTGTCCTCTTGGAGGGGTCTTCTGGACTCTGACTACTTGCCGTCCAAACCCTCTTCCAACATGGCTCGTATTGCTGCTGCAGCAGCTTCCATCTGTACCCACTAGCACCATGAGGACCGTCTCATAGAATGTGCAGGGGATGGGGGGGGGGGGGGGGCGCTATTGTGTGTCGTAGGGGCCACTTGAGACAGTAGTCACAGAGATGCTTAGTTGGTGGATCCATAGACTCTCATGTTGCAGGAGCATCACCTTGGTGAGAGCTGTATTCGACGATGTGGACAGTTGATGCATAGACAAAGTGAGACTTTTTGGTCAGTGGGCTTTGGTACTCCTGGTGCCCAATAAGGCGTATGTATTTCTATTGCGGATACTTGGCAGGATGCCATTGTAGACAGAGGAATAGTGGTCCCTGGGCGGGCACAGTGGATTGTCGTGCAATGGGGGGAGGTCAAACTTGGTCTTCTCAATCTCTATGTCCCAAATCACGCCAGTGCGAGGGCTAGTTTTTGGGATTAGCTTGTGGATGCGCTGTCAGAGGTTGAGGATTGGTACCGGGGGGGTGCGCTTCAACATGATTGAGGCCCCTCTGATCGGATTGGCGGAAGCCATACTACGATGCATGGGTCAAAGCTTGCATCTTGGGAGAGACTATGTATGACTTTGCGGATTGATGATGTATGGCACCATGAGGGCTTTGGCTGAGAGTAGGACCTCCTCACTTTTTCACACTCTAGCAGGAGGACTATGTATGACTTTGAGGATTGGTACCGGGGGGGTGCGCTTCAACATGATTGAGGCCCCTCTGATCGGATTGGCGGAAGCCATACTACGATGCATGGGTCAAAGCTTGCATCTTGGGAGAGACTATGTATGACTTTGCGGATTGATGATGTATGGCACCATGAGGGCTTTGGCTGAGAGTAGGACCTCCTCACTTTTTCACACTCTAGCAGGAGGATTGGTGGGTCCAAAATCTCTAGCTTTTATGTGAGTGACTAGCTTGGAGCCATGGGCACAACAGTTGGGATTCTTGTTGGGACCTCGATGTTTGAACATGAGCCAATTGTTGTGTCCTTTTGTGATGCACACGGCCAGATGTCCCACTTGATTCACATCCCTAAGAGTGTACAACTTGACGAGGAGCTGGTTGAGCTCATTGAGATGACTTGGACAGAGACACAGGATTTGACATTTGATGCACCTCATGCTATTAGCAGAGCACTCTCCAAATTGAGTGAGCTTCTCAGAGGGGTAGCATAGGAGAGACTAGCTACTGCGCGAGAGGCGGAGCGTTGTCTACACAGGAGTGTAGCCTCTCCCCAGTGACAGCTAGAGGCTCATCCTGATAGCGAGTGGGTCATGGAGCAGGCCCAGCGAGAGTTGCAACAGATTGAGGAGCGTCAACGTGAGTTCTCTCTTTCCACCGACACGCCTCATAGTGGACATAGCTGGGGAGTGTTTTTTTGGGGAGTTCTTTGAAGTGACTGGTCCTCACCACTCTAGGTCTAGGGTTATACGGTTGCGACGACCCGGCGGCTCTTGCGCTACTGAGCCTAATGAGATCGGAGGGATTGCTACTGAGTCTTACCGCATTTTTCTCTCAACCAAGGAGCCCTCACCCTCTAGAGAGGAGAGCCACTAGGTTGATTGGATGCACAAGAGGAGGATTGTAATAGATGAGATGCGTACGCGGTTGCTTGCCCCCTTCATGGGATCAGAGTTGTTTGATACTTTGCGTGCTTTACCAAGAGACAACTGCCCTGGCAAGGATTGTTTGCTCCCCTCCTTTATGCGCTACTAGGAGCTCTTGGGACCAATTTGATACGCTTTTCAGGAGGTGATGGAGACTAGGAGGCTTTCCAAGGACAGGGGGAGACCGAGAGGAGGTGCAACAGTGGAGACCCATCAGAATCTTAAACTCAGCCTACAAAATCTTTGCGAAGGCTCTGAGTTTGAGATTGCAACCGATGCTTGAGTTCTTAATTCACCCCACTTAGACTGGATTTGTCATGGATAGGAGTATCCTTGACAATATCTTTACCTTCTGGGAGGCTGTTTCATTAGCGAGGCTACAAAATGAGGATTTAGCCATTCTCTTGTTGGATTTTGAGAAGACTTATGACAAAGTTGACTGGGGTTTTTTGGCGGGGACGATGTTACGGATGGGATTCCCAGAGACCTGGATTCGAGGGATCTCGGCTCTTTACGCTTCAGCACATAGCCAGGTGCTGATGGCATGAGGCAGAGGAAAGCGGTCTGCACTATCTAGATCTGTTCGACAGGGATGCCCTCTTGCCCCTACCTTATTTCTTTTCTTTGTTGAGGCCATGAGTGGCTTCCTATCATCTCAGGAGGTTGGGTTGCAGAGTTTGCGTCTTCCCATTGTATTCTGGCAAGCGGATGTTGCTCCCAAGCCCAAAGTCGCCATCTAGAATTGTGCATAACCAGATCAGGATCCATCTGGCAAACTCGGTCTGCAAAGCCCACCCCGCCCCAATCTTGAAGAAAAGCAGACAATCCTCTGAGTATCCTCTGACTGCAATAAGAATATCCATCCGCATAAAGGCTCCCATCCAGGCTAGTGCGGGAGAATCTATGGGCTGACGCCATGCATCTACAATAGCCTTCTCAATGTCTTGAATCATGATCCCACTGCCCTGCATCTGAGCCACGTGCGTGCTCTGAGTATCCATAGGTAGTCTACGAAAATCAAGCCAGTCCCCCAAGCTGTGGGTGGGTCCAGCCACCATAGCAGCCCAAGGAACTTGCTGTCTGGTACCCACAATGTGGCCTCTCTATCCAAATCATAGGGTTCCAGACAAGCGGCTGGCGCAAGCACTCCTCTGTACATGTGGGTTACTGCTATCTGAGAGTCAATCGGAGCTGCTCCCATGTCCTCAACAGGCTACAAGCAAGACTTTCCTCACACATCTCTGTGAACAACCAAGTCTCACGTTGCCAAGGACCACCCGTCACAAGAGTGTGTCGCAAGAGATTCGAGAAGATCCTTATAGGGCTCCACACCTGGCATAAATCCCCTGACAATAAGCTTGCCCAAGAGTGCCCTACTCTGGCAAGCTTGATCAACGATTAATAAGGCCCCCTTGTGAGGTAGACAAAGTGATAACTGGCCATGCAACCTTGGCCCTGGTGGGCTGCCGCCCATCCCTGCCTGACCAAAGAAAGTTCATGATCAGTCGTTGGATCTAGCTGATGCAGAACTCCAGAAGATCCAGCAAGAAGTGATGTACCACATCGTGGCAAGCAACACCTGATTTGCCACAACTACACGCGCAACCAAAGAGAGACGAGCCGAGCTCCAATGTAGCAGCTTCTTCTTGATGGAGAGAAGAAGAGGGGCACTAGTGCAACCCTTCACCGATCCGAACAGTCCTGATGTCCCCTTCTTCCAATACACACTAGATTGCAACGCCATATCTTGACGGTTCGTTGAGGAGCCATTCCAGCTGCAACAAAGCACTGGCGATGGCAGGGCCTCACTCGACCATTTTTTACACGCTTTTGCCAACGCATATAGAGGAGTCAGCAGCCGCATCGGACAGTGATTTTCCTATGGTTAGTTGTGCATTGAAGCACTGTGATTGGGACCTAGTTGGCCTACGGGGCCCATTCTATGGCTTTCATGGGTTGCGAGCACACACAGGAGACTCAACGACACTACTTATGGGATTGCCCTCAGGTACAGCAAATCTAGCTATGGATACTAAGGATATTCTCAGGGTCTAAGGGGAGTATCTTCACTTGGGTAGCAACTACCTAGGGCACCCTCTCAGGGCCTATGTTAGGCTAGGAGATAGAGGCAATGAGTTTTGCTGTCAGAGCACAGAGAGGCAAGCTTTCAACCATCCACGTGTCTGACTATTCTACACACCAATGGGACCCTGGAACGCGGGTCCTCTAGTGGGAGCTGATCAGCAGCCTTGTCGTTTGGTTCATATGGTAGGCTAGATGTCACATGATCTTTGAGGGTAGAGCCATCCCACCTACCGAGACCATTTGGGATTTCTAGTTGGAGCTCATCCACACTCTACGAGGACGGTACAATCGCTTGCAGGGGAGCTCTGACACTGATTCGCTGCTGACTAGCCTTCTTCAAGTCTCAGGAGGAAGGGCCCTTTTCTATCACAGCTCCCTGGGGGTATTCGCTGGCATTACGGACCACTTGTGTGACTTTTCCCCCTCCTATTGTATAACATAGCCTTATGTGATTTGGGTGGGTGTGTTGGGGCTGATTGTCCCCTCTTACGTACTTTGCCCTCACTTGGGTGTGTCACCTACATGCGGTTTCTTATAACTAATGACAATATCTTTTTCTCAGAAAAAAAAAAGTGGTTCTTTAAAACTAAGTATCGGAGTGATGGCACTCTTGACAAGCATAGGGCTAGATTGGTAGCCAAGGGGTATGCTCAACGTCAAGGCATCAACTATGACGATACTAGTGCTCCTACAGCTTGGATGGCTACTATCAAGACTACTCTTGCTAGTGCTAGCAAGAAACGGTGGCCCATGTACCAAATGGATGTGAAGTCCACATTCCTTAATGGAGATCTAAACTACGAGGTTTTTGTTTAGCAACCTCCAGGCTTCTAGCAGCACCAATACAAGGGTACAGATTGAAGAAAGCTTTTGTATGGGCTTAAACAGGCTCCTAGAGCTTCGAATGAGAAGATTGATGCATTCTTTAGGCTTACAGGTTTTCATCGGTCTGTTGCAGACTTGAATCTGTATACTAACTGAGAGAATGGCCTTTCAACGATCCTTGTTCTCTACGTGGATGACCCTATCATTATAGGTGGCAATCCAAAGCATATCCGGAAGGTGAAATCAGCATTGAAGATGGAGTTTAAGACGACAAACATGGGGTTGTTGCATTTTTTGCTTGGGTTGAAAATCTAGCAAGATGAGAAGGGGATATTCATATCCCAAAGGCGGTATGTCCAGCAACTTCTTCAGGACTTTGATGTGCAAGATTGGAAGCCCATCTCTACTCCTATGGACCCGAATCAGAAGCTATCAGCGCATGATGATGCGGAGTTGGCTAATGCTTCGAAGACCCGGAAGCTGATAGGACTGCTAATTGGTTGCTGAATACCCGATTTGATATTTGCTTCCCGGTGGGGCTCTTGGCAGGGTTAATGAGTCAGCCCAATAAAACATTGGTAGACAGGTCTTCCCATCTTACGATACCTTAAGGAGCACCCGAACTATGGCATTTTATATACAGCCAGGAGGACAAAGAATGAGAAGGTGACCCTAAGAGATTGGACAGATTCACATTGGGCAGGGGATATAGATAACAGGAGATCTACGACAGGATATTGCTTTACACTTGGCTCTACACTTGGCTCGAGAGCTATTTCTTGGAGCAGTAAGAAGCCTACTGTTGCTTTATCGTCCACAGAGGTTGAATACAGCTGGCAGTTGTGTGAGGTTTTCTGGCTTCGTTGGTTTCTTGGTGAGATTGGGTTTCCTTAGCGGAAAATCTCATCTATGTTATGTGATAACCAAAGCTGTTTCGCTATTGCTCAAAACCTGGTATTTCATGCTAGGACCAAACATATAGAGATTGAGTATTACTTCATATAGGAGAAGCTTCTGGACCAAACTATCACATTGGACTACTGCACGCCACAGGACGTGGCAAACCTTTTCATAAAGGCTCTTCGCCAGACCATGGTGCGGACACACTCCAAATCCCTTGGGATGATTCCACATCTTGGATTTGAGAGGGGGTGTTAAAGCTAGGCTTTTGTCATGTCCAAATGTGTCATCTAGTGGTCCAGGCCCTTGGTTCTGGGCTGGCCACCCTGTAGTATTTTTAGAATTTTGTTTGGTATTTTTCCCAGCCATTTAGCTACTTTTTAGAGGTCATCATCTATTTTTGGAGGTCACTATTATTTATTGGCTATCCTACATTTTGGCCTACCAACCACTTACTAGCCCATAAATAGTTTGCCTCATTCCTCATTTTCAATCACTAAATCACTTTGGTGGAGCAAAGCCTTACACATGGGTTTCCCTCGCGAGGCATCTCTCTCGTACCATCAATCTTGATCAAGCAATCTTGATGTCTTCATTCCTTCACTCTCTCTCATTGTTGCTACTGTGTGTGATCATTTCATTTCCACTGCCATCTTTGGCATCCGAAGTATAAACTCTGGCCAATAAATATAAATTCTTAGATGAATCCACGAACATTGTCAGAGGGTTTTTTGTCGAAAGGTCATATGCACCGGGGATCAGAGGTAGAAGGAAGTAGAAATAGGAGATGGAAGAGAAGAAATAGAATAGGCAAGAGGTAAATAGGTAAATACGATAAAGACAAAGCACAATGAATTGAATCAATATGTATTGATTGAACCTCGAATCCTTTGTCTGGCACTACTCAGAAGTAATCTTCATGCATTAGATTTCCTGGAGCTCCCTCATAAACCAAAAACGTGAATCAAAATAACATCCTCCTCTCTGTTGCTCAAAACCAATATCTGATGACTGCGTTGGCTTCGAAGGGGGGTAAAACCCCAGAACACCTTCTCAGGGATCTCCCAGATCACTTCTTCTTCTTCCAGTTCAAAATGCAGTTTTCAATCTATCAACAATGATCGCGATGTGCGCGATTTTTCCCATCTTTCTTTTTTATGGAAAATCCCATAACTGGCTAAAAAAGCAACTTGATTTTTGCATGCTATCCTAATCTAGAAGCTTTTCTAACTTTTTTGATTTTTTATAATAAATAATATCAAAAGTAGACTAAATGATCCAAAAATCTAGTATTTTTGAACCATTCATGCAATTCACACTAGTATTAATGACTCAAATCACATTGATTCTCTTGATCAATAAGAAAGTCGGATGATGATATACTCCAGAGTTTTTAACACCCTGTCCGTGTAGTGGTACGATATCCACCCCCTTTGAATCTGCACATCCTCCGGTATGTGCCAAAATTCTAGTTGTCATCAAATTCTGAGTCCTCCTCATCCTCTGTAACCATATCCTTTGCTTCTTCATCTTCCATATCTTCATGGCTACCCCCTGCATTCTGGCCACTATTTTCTTTCCATTCTAGCAACTCATAGGCATTAGATTCGCGCCTCTTGAATAATTTGATTCTTTTCCTTGCTATCGGAAGTTTTATGGTTGTCCCATCGAACTCATTTAATGCATAAGTAACATTATCAAATACCTATCTTACCACATAGGATCCAAACTATCTTTTGGAAACTTTACGCATGGCACTATGCTGATTGTCTAAACTGCTATCATAAATTAATACCCAATCCCTATCTTGTATGGTTGTTGGTCTCAATCTATGTCTTTTGTCAAACTATTTCTTGTTTTGTATCCTTGCTATCCTTAACTTTGCAATTACTGCCTCTATGTCTTCTGATTTTCTTTCCAATTGTCTAATGTGTAAGGCCAACAACTCCTCTCGAATCAACTCCTCCTCCCAAGGTAGCACACTCCAAGTGATTGTCATCTCTTCTATCGGCACCATACATCAATTCTACAGGTATATATCCTGTAACAACACTATGAGTTGTTATGTCACCCACAAGGCATAAGAGAGCAATCGTGGCCACTCTTTTACCTTCTCTCCACATGCTTTTGCCAATGCCTTCACAATAGGTAGATGACCTCTTTCACTTTTGCCATTTCCTTTAGGGTTATAGGCTGAAGTTAAAGCAAGCTTTATCCCCAACCGTACAAAGAAATCATGAGCTTCATCTGCATCCAGCTCACCCCAATCTGCTATGATTTTGCCCACACAGCCATACCTACAAAAGATCTCTTCTAAGAGAAAAGTACACACAACATTTGTTGTCTTAGTACGTAGAGCTCTCCCTTCCACTTGATTAGTCAAGTCTTCATGGGAAAGCACAAGATATCTCATTTGCCAAAGACCTCTAGGCATCGTAATTAAATCCACCACCCACTTAAAATGAAGAGACAATTCTCTCTCTCTCTCTCTCTCTCTCTCTCTCTCTCTCTCTCTCTCTCTCTCTCTCTCTCTCTCTCTCTCTCTCTCTCTCTCTCTCTCTCTCTCTCTCTCTCTCTCTCTCTCTCTCTCTCTCTCTCTCTCTCTCTCTCTCTCTCTCTCTCTCTCTCTCTCTCTCTCTCTCTCTCTCTCTCTCTCTCTCTCTCTCTCTCTCTCTCTCTCTCTCTCTCTCTCTCTCTCTCTCTCTCTCTCTCTCTCTCTCTCTCTCTCTCTCTCTCTCTCTCTCTCTCTCTCTCTCTCTCTCTCTCTCTCTCTCTTCTATCTTGACTCCTCATCTAACCATTCATCTCTCTTTGTTAATGTACTGAGATATTGACCAATTCTCAGCCACTCTCCTGCATATTTGTCTTCTAGAAACACTTTCACACAAGATGCAAAATATCTAAAGTATATTCTCTTTGTTATCAAAGCTTCTGTTAATGTTGTAGCAACACCTTGCATTGCTAGATTCACTCTTACAACATCATTTTCAGCTGCAAGAAAGTCATCTTTTTCCTCCTCATTCATCATCCCATCTTCATTCTCATAGCGTGCCTGAGATAATATGTTTGCCATTGGGTTATCTCTTCCTACAATATGCTGAAATTCAAGGTTCAAAGATTTGATATATGCAATCCACCGGAGCATAGCAATGCCCGGGGTAGCACAACTAGTAATCATACCCAATACCAGCAAACAAGCAGTCTCAATGACTACATGAGCACCCATAAAATACTTCTTATCACATTTAAGGACTGTTACAATTCCCTATAATTCTCTTTTTACCTGTGGATACCTTCTCTGTCATTCAGTCAATACTATAGCACCAAAGCGAATTGCATATCTTTATCCTTCCTCATCATCTTGCCTAATCGCCCATCCAATTTTGATTGGGCTTGTATCAACACTAATAATGATAGACTTTCCATGTGAATAATCAACCTTTCTTAAGGTAGGAGCAAATTTTAAGAGCTACTTTGATTTCTTCATTGCTTTCCGATGCTTCCTTTTTCAATGAAATCTTTGACCTTTCCTCAGAAGCTGATATAGAGCATCGGCTACATGTGCAAAGTGAGGAATCCGTATCAAATAGAACACACATGCACCCAAGAATCTACGCACCTCTGATATATTCGTGCATACATCTTGCATTCTATCAATCCCATCTATTTTTGTTGGTGATGGTCTTCGCCCATAGGGCCTACACATATGCCCAACAATCAAAACCTCTTCAACTCCAAAGACAAGCTTTTGTCCAGAAAGAGTTAAATGCACCTCTTTTAGACGCGTCAAAATCCTCTCACAATCCATAGTATGGTTTGCAACAAACTGTCTGCATCCATGAGCATCCATCTTTTCATTCTTTTCATCCACTGCACACCCTTTGATTGAAACATCATCCAAGAAAGGCATTGCCAATTGTGGCATAAAATCCCTGAGTACCCTATTCATAGCATTTGTCATGTGTGCCACTAAGTTTGTTGCACCCTGCGGGAGAGTACACATCCGTACTAACCCCAAGGGAGTCTTCATGGATGTGATATCCCTGCTTTCAATCACAAGTTGAAATTGATAATATCCTGAATATAGATCACCCAAAGAATAGATCGCTCTGCCTGCAAAAGCCTCTACAAATTCATCAACCATAGGACCTGCACCCATATTTCTTATGGTCACTTTATTGACTGGTTGCATGTCTTGAATAAATCTCAAAGCCCCATTCTTTTTGGGTACAGTAAACCAATGATTTGAGTACGAGACTGAAGAGAGCTCCAAGATCTTCATGCAAATCTTTTCATTTAACAAATCCATAAACTTTGGTAAGTAAGCATTAGGCATTGGAATAGGCCTCAAGTTCCATGGTACATGTGGCACAATAAATATTGCCATAGAAGAGACAACATTTGGATCCACACAAATTTCAACTAGTGTCATTAATATTCAGCCCATAAAATATGCCTGAAATGCCTTCATTTTCAGCTAACAATCCCAATGCTCTCAGTTCCTTAGTAGCCCATTTCATAGATATGCGTTCAGCCTTGCACATAGCTTCCATAGGCTTAAACCAACATGAACTGTTTGCTGTAAACTGAGAATAACCAATAGTAAATACATGCTTCATTCCATCAAGAGGCGGGTATATCCTCTGAACAGCACTACTGTAGCCCCGCATTACAGTAGTGCTTAATTAAAATCCAGGTCTTTGAATTTCCTTGCATTTGGAGTCAAAGAAGACTCTCGAAGTGTATCGCGATTTCTAGGATGATTAACACAAACAGTAAGAAATTGAACTGCTTTTCTCCCATCCTTGCTTCTGACTCTTGCATAAGCAGAACCATCATCAAGCACCTTTGTTTCCATATGCACTCCTGTAATATAGGGTTGTCCCAAAATCACTGCATATGAGGAATTATCTTGCACAAAGAAGTGTTGCTCTTCTTGCACATCACCAATCATCACTTTTACATTAGGACATGCAGCATAGAGCTCTCCTGAAGAATTATTTGCAGCCCTCATATGCCAACCATGATTAGTGTCTACAGGCCATGTACCATTTTCATACAATCCACGCTCAATGACATTTATCTCAGACCCATCCTATGTATCCTGAAACGGCATTTTGATAGGTCCAAAATGGACCTGCCATTTCGAACCGGGACAGAAACGGGAGCACGCCGTTTCAGGATCCTGTGGCCTGGCCCCGTTTCGCGTGGTTATCCAGCGCCGAATTTCACTCATGATTCTCCTTCCCCACTTCGTGTTGCTCGCGTAGCTCTCGAGTCTCACCTCGGCCCTCCTCCTCGGACCTACAGCAGCAGCCAGCTCCCGCCTCCTCTTCCTTTTCCTCTTCCTCTCTAAGCTCTTCTTCTTCTCCTTCTCCTTTAGACTTCTCCTTCTCCTTTCTTCTTCTTTTTCTTCTTTCTTCTTTCTTCTTCCTTCTTCCTTCTTCTCTTTCTTCTTCTTTTTCTTCTTCTTCTTCTTCTTCTTCTTCTTCTTCTTCTTCCTCTCTAAGCTCTTCTTCTTCTCCTTCTCCTTTAGACTTCTCCTTCTCCTTTCTTCTTCTTTTTCTTCTTTCTTCTTTCTTCTTCCTTCTTCTCTTTCTTCTTCTTCTTCTTCTTCCTTTTCCTCTTCCTCTCTAAGCTCTTCTTCTTCTCCTTCTCCTTTCTTCTTCTTCTTCTTCTTCCTTCTTCCTTCTTCCTTCTTCCTTCTTCTTCTTCCTTCTTCTTCTTCTTCTTCTTCTTCTTCTTCTTCTTCTCGAAGGAAGAAGAAGAAGGAGAAGGAGAAGGAGAAGGAGGAAGAAGAAAGAAGAAGAAGGAAGAAGAAGAAGGAGAAGGAGAAGGAGAAGGAGGAAGAAGAAAGAAGAAGAAGAAGAAGAAGAAGAAGAAGAAGAAGAATTCCTCCTCCTCCTCCTCCTGACTCCTAGATCCTGACTCCTAATCCATTACCTAGATCCTGACTCCTAAAGGCTAATTATATCATGGCACCAGACCCATATTGAAGGCACGTCACTCCAATCAAGGGATACGAGGGCTCCGGCGGATCAAAGAAGTGGTGGTGCAACTATTGTGGATTGGAGAAATCGGGGAGTGTAACACGCATGAAAGACCACTTGGCTTGCATTTCCAACAAAAACATTGGGCCTTGCGCAAATGTGCCAACAGAAGTAACAGTAAGTCTCCATCTTTGGCGCCGAAAGCGTATGGGTATTGAGCTAGAAGAGGATGAATCAACACCACATGGGGCTAATGAAGCACAAGTGGGGCAAAGAGAGGCTAGTGGGCCTAGTGGCGCTAGCCAAATTGGAGGTGCCAGTGGCCCATAAAAAAGAAGTGCATCCATATCCATATCGGGTCCAAGTGCAAAAAGGACCCCGTTGCCATATTCTAGTGGTGGTGGACAAAAGGGCTCCTTGCATGATGCAAGTGTCCATGCAAGGCTTCAGAGGCAGGCAATTATAGAGGCAACTAGGGAACTCATGCTTATTTATTCGGTGTGCTATCCCTTTCAATGTGGCCACTATACATCAATGGAAGAAGACAATCAGGGCATTAAGCCGCATAGGGTGTGAGTGGAAAGGTCCATCCGTAGATACATTACGCACACGGGAGCTTCAAAATGAGAAAGCATCCATAGAGGCTCAATTGGAGCCCTTAAAGGAGACATGGGTGAAATACAGATGCACAATATTATGCGATGGATCATCAGATATGCACCGAAGGAATGTTTACAATGTATTGGTGTCTTCACATAAAGGCACCATATTCATTAAGGCCATCGATGCCTCTACCTCAGGTCTTACCATCACAAGAGCTTTCATTTGGGAGCACATGCGACAGGTCATCATGGACATAGGAGTCCAAAATATGTACCAATGGTGACAGATGATGGAAGTAATTGTGTGTCTATGGGGACATATACTTGAGGAGGAGTTTCCTAGTATAGTATGGACTCCATGTGCATCTCATTGCCTTGACTTGCTTATTGAAGATGTTGGACAAATATCTTGGGTGGATGATATTTTCACGACGGCAACAAGCATGGTAAGATTTGTGAAGAAAAGGCCATCCGTCACAAGTATGTTTCGAGCCAATAGCACACTTCAGCTATTGAAGCCCTCCACCACTCAATTTGCTTATATGTTTAATTGTATTGGAGAGGTTGATACGGGTCCATCCAAATTTGATATGGGCCATTGCATGCTAAGAATGGCTCATATGGAGTGAGAGAGAGTCTTCAAAGCCTCTTACTTTTAGGCACAATATTTTAAATGAGAGTTGGTGGGTTGAGGCAGAGGCATTGGTGAAAAGTCTCACTCCTATTTACACTGTATTGCGCATCACTGATATGGAGGGGAGTACTTTGGGGCTTCTATATGAGTATCTGGATAAAATTGGTGAGGCCTTGCTTCGCAACAACTTTTTCCCCCAAGACAAGTAAGTTTTTGTTTAACTTTTACACATGTAATTATTTGGTATTAACGACTCCTTGATTATTGATCATTATTCTAACTTCTAAGTTTTTAACATATTTTATCTATAGGGTTGATGAGATTTGTGCAATGTGGAATGCACGATGGGATTGGTCCCATAAACCAATCCATGTTGTCACACATATCTTGCATCCCCTTTGGCGTAGCGAGGAGCAGTACACTAGCGAGAAGTTAGAGAATGGCTTCATGGAGTACATAAGGCATCTCATAGGGGATGATATAGATATGATGAGAAGAGCAGAGGATGATTTGTTGGCATTACGCAATCATTCTCTTCATTTTGGCCGATCCACAGCTAGGCTTTGAGAGACGCAGCTTCAGCCTGTCTCTTGGTGGGAGAAATATGACAATTGTGCTCCTACTTTGGTATGTAACTGGTGACTTTTATATTTTGAATCTTAATTATCTAATGCATTATCAGCCTAGGTAACAAGTTCTGTAATCTATTTCCCACTCAAATGTTGATTTAGAGGCATGCATATTAGCGGTTGTCAATTACTTAACCTCAATTCTCTTAAATTTGAATAGAAACACATTGCCATTCGAGTCCTCTCGCAAGATTGTAGTTCAGGGCCTGCTGAGAGGAACTGGAGCACATGGGTCCTCTTCCACACAAAAAAGAGAAACAAGCTCACAAACTGTGACTCTTGCAAGTAAGCAATGCAATGGATACATGTAGGATCATGTCCCATTTGTGCTAACCAAGTCCAAACAGCCAAACCAACATGAGCTACCATCCAGATGAAGTACGAAATCCTACGACTAAACCCTGGCGACCAGATGTGTCTCCAAAACCTCCCTGTGAATGCATGTAAAGTCCAGTATGTAGCCATGAGCACAATCTAGTAGGCTGACTGCAATCCTGTTTGAGAAATATGACTCCGCCAATCGGCACAATGTACTCAGAAAAGGAAACTACAGAATCTGAATCAACTATTGCTAGCCATAGCCACTCTCCAAGATCCTAAGATAAGTGGAAGAATGGACACCCCTCACAAATCCAGAATGTCCACAAGGCGAGGTCATGTAACTCAATATCTAGATCCACTGTGTATACTCTGCCTTTGGAACCAACAACGCGGATGCGATGCCAAGTCCCAAAGGTCAGAGGGAAAGTAGAATCAACATGGCATAGCCTCCAATCAAGAAGAACCACAAAAAAAGTATCACCATGACGGGCACAAGATGGCACAGATGATGGCATCTAAAAGAAAGTCCACCATCCTCCCAAGAAGCCCTCATCATCGAATCTGAGGATCTGTGACAGCCTCAACAAAATGCTGTGGTATGGCAGCATCAATCTCCTATATACGAGGAACAACACCTCGGCCAATAGAGAAAGTGGTGCCCATCAAGTCTACATCTAGGAATCTAGCAGCCAACCAAGTCTGTAAAGTTGCTACAAGCCCTTGTCAATAAAAGTGTCATGTCCAATCCAAGAGGAGATATAGATAGAAGATAATATAGTGGACGTGAATCTATAATCCTTGGATGACCTAGCCAAGACAAGCCAATAATCAAGAATATAGTTGAAGTTAGATGATTCAGTCGAAAAAAATAGCATGTTGAGCAGACATAGTGAGAGTGATGCTTGGGGAAAAGCCAAACTTAAAACTTGTTTGAAGTTGGTTAAACCTTGTGATACAAAATCATATGCTTCCTTATAAGTTTTGTTCTAATCTCCTTTTCTAGCCATCCACGTCCCTTATTTGTAATTGTAACTTTCATGCCTTTATCTTCTCCTTTGTCTTTATCTGTCACTTTTTTCTTAACCATAACGTTTCTCATATAGCATACCCTTCATTACACACAAGTAATTTTATTTATGAAATCATTTGTATAGATCATTTGATGGTGTCGTTTCAATAATAATAAAGTAGATTCTCAATTTTCTTGTTGGCATTTTACGTTGCTTGAAAAATCTCACTCGAGGTAAGGCAAAACTCTTTATGAGTGACCCCTCTAAGATTAATTGTGTCTAGATATTGAGTGTCTAGGGATTTCATATACAACTCTCTTAGGCACTGACCTAGTACATTACTTTCTTATTTGCACCTTTATCCCTCATACCTCATAATCATGATTTCATGATTTTTGCCCTTCCCATGAGAGTGGTAGTAAATCGTGCCCACCTATATTTCTCTTTTGATTGCCATTATCCTAGGTAGCTATCTCTCCCACAATATTTGAGGCATCCTAAGTACCATTTCTCTAGAGAGACCTCAGTCTATGCTTCCTATATTTCTACCACTATAGTGGATCTAAGACCACATGTATCTATGAAGTAATCCACTAGACACATTCTTTAGTTTTAGTATCTTTCCACTATTTGAGAGATAGTTCTAGGCCTACACCTCAGAATAAATGGTTTAATGATGAGTGTCAAGGGTCAAGAGTTCACCTATAAAGGAAGGATTGCTCTAGGGGCCATTACTTAGACACAATCAAATGGCAAATTTCCATAGCATAATAAGATAATTCAAAACTATGATTTGGCTATATGGTCGTATCTCATGAATAATACAACCACTTTAAATTAACAAAAAGTTATATGGTGGAATCTCATGAATATAATATAAAATAATTTGAGTACACATCTCATGGAAAAAATCAAATCATTGTAGGATATGATTTGGCCATATGTCCACATAGCTTGGTAAAATGATACATTTTGAAGCAATATTTGACCACATGGATAATATATAGAGGAAGAGTGTATATTACAATTGTGGCATGAAATTTGTATTAAAGCTAGGCTTTTGTCATGTTGAGGTGTGTCACCTGGAGGTCCAAGCCCTTGTTTGTGGGCTGGCCACCTTGTAGACGAGATTTGCTATTTTTAGGGATTTTTCAGAACATGTATGGTATTTTTCCTAGCCATTTAGCTCTTTATTTACAAGTCGTCACCTAGTTTTGGAGATCATCATGCTATTTATGGATGTATTCATGTTGGCCTACCAACCCCTATGCCACCTATAAATATCGAGCTTCATTCTTCAAGACGTCATCTCATCCCACGCCCATCAACCTCCTGAGGAAGGCAAAGCGCTCTGTAGAGAGGATTTTCGTGAGCAGATCTAGAGGATTCTAGTCAGTTGAGATCTTGCCAAGATCAACAGATGTGTCCTCAACAACCCCACGTATGAAGTGATACCTCACCTCAATGTGTTTCATCTTCTCATGGAAGACCGGATTCTTGACTAACTGAATAGCACTCATAGAATCCGAATGCAGTGTAGGGATAGCATCAATACCAAGGTCAGCAACCAAACGGCCCAACCAAATGGCCTCCTTGCAAGCCTCAGTGGCTGCAACATACTCGGCCTTTGTAGTAGAAAGGGCCGTGCATTTCTGCACCCTGGACATCCAAGAAACAACACCTCCAGCATATGTGAATACATAGCCGGAAGTGGACTATACTACTATTTGTATGTCCTGCACAATCAGAGTCAGTGTACCCCATGACTCTTGTTTCCTGGCTGCCATAGCATATGCACATATCTGCAATGCCCTTCAGGTACCTCATGATACCCTTCACGGCATCCTAATGCTTCTTGCCAGGTGTAGCCATATAGTGTGCCACAACACCAACTGCAAAGGCAATATTTGGACGAGTGGCTATCATGGCATAAATAAGACTGCCCACTCTGTGGATGCATAGGGAATCTTGGCCATCTCGGCCCTCTACTCATCTGTCTGCGGACAATCAGCATGTGATACCTTCACATAAGAAGGCAATGGAAAGCCAATAGGCTTTACGTCCTGCATGCGGAAGTGCTCAAGGACTTTATGAATGTATCCCTCTGTGACAAGTAGAGGAGTCCCTGATGCCTGTCACGTCTAATGTGCATACCAAGTATGTGAGTGGCCTGTCCCAGATCTTTCATCTCAAAGCTCTTCTTGAGCTGAGCCTTAAGAGTATCTAGCTCATCATGAGCTTTCCCTGCTATCAACATATCATCCACATAGAGTACCAAAATCAATAAAGAACCATCATGGGATTTCTGCGTGTAAAGACACGGATCCATAGCACTCCTGCTATAGTCCTGTGACTGCATAAAGGCATCAAACTTATGATACCACTCCCTAGGTACTTGTTTCAAGCCATAAAGTATTTTCTTCAATTTACACACTAGATACTCCCTGCCAAGTTCTGCAAAGCCCTTAGGCCGCTCCATATAAATCTCATCATGCAAGTCCACATGTAAGAAATCCATCTTGACATCCATTTGGTATAAATCCAAGTCAAGCTGAGCAACCAAAGTTGAGACTAAGCGCAGGGTGATCATCTTAACCACAGGAGAAAAGACCTCATCAAAGTCCACACCATGCTCCTGCTTAAAACCCTTTGCTACCAACCTAGCCTTGTATGCCAGCTTGGGGTATCCAGGGGTACTTTTCAGCTTGTACATCCACTTGTATGGCAAAGCCTTCTTGCCCGTAGGCAAGGAAACCAAATCCCAAGTGTCATTCTTATGCAAGGAGTCTATCTCAAACTACATAGCCCTCTCCCAGGAGTGACCGTCACCCCTGCGCATAGCCATATCATAAGTGAAAGGCTCTCCTGCATCTGTAACCAAGACATAATGCATCGAGGGCTGAAATCTATCACGTGGACATTTGTCTCTAGTAGACTATCTCACGGCAGACTCTGCTGCCTGCCCAGCTGCCTGTCCAACACCCTGACCATGAGCATTTGCTACAGCGGTAGGCTGTCCAACTGGCTGTGCGGGAGCTCTCGGCTCCTCCTGAAATATGACCCTGCGAATCTCAACAACTCTCTCAGGCTGCCGATGCATCTTGTCTTCGTGGAAGACTACATCATGACTGCGGATAACTTTCCACACCTGCGGATCCCAGAAACGGTAACCCATCTCGCCTGCATCCCCATAACCAAGGTAAATGCATTTGACACTCTTAGGATCCAGCTTACTTCTCTTGTCCCTGGGCACATGGCAAAATGCCTCACATCCAAAGACACAGAGATGCGCATAAGAGGGAGGTTTGCCAGTCCATACCTCCTTTGCAACCTGGAAATCCAAACCACTAGAAGGTGGTCTGTTTATGACATGCACAGCTGTACTAATTGCCTCAGCCCAAAAGCTCTGTGGTAGGCATACGTGGCTAAGCATACTACGTACACGCTCATGGATGGTTCTATTCATCCGCTCAGCCAAACCATTCTGGGGAGGGGTATAGGGGGCGGTCAACTGATGCTTAATACCCCTCTCATCACATAACTGCTCAAAAGCACATGAGACATACTCACCCCCATTATCTGTTCATAAGTATTTTAGCCTATACCTAGACTGGTTCTCAACCAATGCAAGCCATCTCTAAAACATAGCCAAGACATCGGATTTCAACTTAATGGGATAAGCCCAAACTTTCTGTGAAAAATCATCTATGAACATAACAAAATACTTTGCACCACCCATAGACTGACAAGGGATAGGCCCACAGACATCGAATATACCAATGCCAAGAGCTCACTCATACATGGCCTACAAGACTTCTTATGCATAGACCTAGTCTGCCTGCAATAAAGACAATGCTCACATGAATCAAAACATACATAATCAAGGGGCGGTAAGTACTGCAAACCAGAAAGCATTTTCATTCCCTTCAAAGACATATTGTCCAAACGGGCATGCCAAAGAGATACATGTGGAATAGAACCCACAGACAAAACATGATCAAGGGAAGAAGTTGATACAATCAAGGGATAGAGGCTACCAGCCTAGGCACCTCTCGCAATTCACAAGTCTGCCACCACGAGTGATATTCCATGTAGAGTCTCCAAAACATACATGATATCCTGCATCATCAAGCTCTCGAGCTGACATGAGACTGCGTGTCAAGGCAGGTACATGATGTACATCCTGCATAACAAAGCTGTTGCCAGAAGGAAACTGCAGCCTAACATCACCAATGCCCACAATATCAAGAGAGCTATCATCACCCAAGCGCACAGAACCCAAAACAGTACGGTAGGAATGAAACCACTCTCAGCAAGGTGTCACATGAAAGGACGCACCTGAGACTAATAGCCAACACTGTGCATACATAGAGTGTATCTCTGTCATCTGCGAAGCACTAGAATAAGCTATAAGGATATAATCATCATCATCAATATCCTCAGGCTGCATAACATTGATCTCTTCAATTTTAACACCGGACTTTACAGGCGCTATGCTGCGATCAGAAGACTTCTTGCACTTTGTCTTTCCCCTTATCTTTGCACCTTTCATTGCGCAGTTCATGGCATTGTGGCCTAATATGGCCCTTTTTCCCACAATGGTGACAAGTAACATCTGCATTTCTGCCACGAGATTTGCTACATGACTTCCCACGAGACTTGGACCGAGATTTCTGAGAATCCTGTCCACGGCCACTGCCATTGCCATGCTTTCCATATCCATCATTCCTGCCTCTAACTGTCATAGCATGCGACACACGAGAGGTATCCAAATTCTTACGGTTAACCTCTTTCTGCAGAAGAGCACTCTCAACATCAGATAATTTCAAGGTAGCGGTAGAGGCACATAATGCAGTGAGGAATACATCCCATGACTCATTAAGAGTACCAAGCAAGAAAAGAGGAGTGACATCCTCTGCAAAAGTGATGTCCTGCAAAGTCTAGTTCTTGAGTATAGCATGGAACTGGCTCAAGTGAGCAGACATAGTCACATTCTCCTTCATGCACAGATCCATAAGCTGCTTCAGCCAATACATCTGACTCGCTGGACTTTTCTTGTCATAGAGATTCTTGATTTTATCCCACAACTGCCATGCACTTTGTTCTTTCTCAAATACATTGTAGTAAATCTATTTTGTGGGAGATAATACAATAGTAGACTTGCATAACTCATCAAGCTCAAGTCATTCCTCATCTGACATAGTTGCAGGCGGATGCCCGCTCAACCTCAATGGTTTGATCTGCGATTTTTGCACCAACACCTGCCAAATTTGGCTCTTCCAATAAGAGTAATTTGTACCATCAAGCTTAGTGATGTTGAAAATAGCATGATCAGTGGACGAACTCGCCATAATGCAGGTTGAAAGACTATAGACAGTTCAAAACTGCTTGCTGTTTACTACAGAAAATGACCAAAAATCACAAAAAAACGAGAGAAAATGGCGAGAAAATTGTAACCAAAGCTGTTGTCCACCAAGTACTAGTGAAAGTACATCATTTCAGAATGTTTCAGCATGAAAAATCCATGTCAGTCCATACATATATGTTAGCTGTAATAAATTACAGATTTCAGTAAATGAGAGCTAACAGTGTCAAAATCGGATCCCAAGGCAATCAGATACTGCCAAGACCAAAGCTGGCATCATGTGGGCATAACATAAGCATATGACGGTCGATAAGCATGAATCGAACACCCAAGCATGTCATACAGACATCTTCCAGTGAGTAGGCACACCCCCCAATCAACGGGGCAAAGTGTTCCTGCCACTACCAAAACTTGACACAAGTAGGTGTAAGCTCACAAAGATACGGATCCAAATCTAGGACTCAGCTCATAAGCATACAGTGAACCAAGACATATAAACCATGCATCATCCCAAAGGGTAAGAAATCCCAAAGTCTCATGTGTCTGTGACTGCTCAATAGCATGTAACTGCTCAATGCATAAAAGCACCGCCTGCTCAATGTCTAATAAGCATTCAAGAATGCTTCCACTGGCACAAAATTCGTATGTATGAGCTCAAGAGCTCAAACCAAGGCAAGACACAGTACCAATGACATAAGTCCAAGACAATACATCAATAGTACATCCTGAACATGTAGGCGGTAGAGCATCCATATGTAGCATCCATAAGCATGTAAGACATCAAGTACATCCCAATCCAAACTCTGACAAGCTAAGTAACATCCAAGACAACTCCAGATAATCCAAAATGCATCCAAGGTAGAGCTTCAATGAGCACTCAAGCTCAACGTATGCATAGGGTAATCAACCGGGACATGAGCATCAAGCCGTAGGCAACGGGCATGCATAAACCCAAGGAGCATCACTGTCAAAGCATATACCACTATCAAGCATGAACCATATCAATGAGTGCGTAATGTCAAAGCTCTTCCAAAAGCATCTAGAATGAAATCCAAGCTCGAAGTCGTACCCCGAAGATCAATACTTCATGGCATATATCCAAGACATAATCCAAAACCAATAGACATAACCCAAAGCATGTAGAATAGCTTCAGCCCGCTTTTATTACAATAGTGATTTACTATTCCAGACTGAGTATTTGCACGCCTAAATCATCACCAAAATGATGGCAAAGCATTACCATAACATCCACCAAGAATATGTAGTCATCTGATAGCATACATGCATTATGGGGTGTATGTATGAGCTTCAATGTACCTGCAAAAGTCTGCCTAGACCTGTGAACAACAGATTGTTGTGTATTCCAGCAAAGAAGAGCTTGAAGATGAGTGCTCCCAGCCTTCCCAAGGGTTTAGAACATACCGAGCATCAAGAGTGTGCCCCCAACTTAGTGTATAAGCCACCAATCATGAAGTATGGCTATCAAATGCTGATAAAAAAAAGGTATGCACAGCTGGCACAAACAGCGTGAATGTTCTTGGAGGGGCTGCTGCAAAAGATGGCAGCTAAGGGTTGAGGAGGGGCTTGCGTAAGGCCTATAGAAGGCCTATGTAAGGCCACAAGTAGCCACAAGGGATATAGAGTGGCATATGAAGCATTAGAGCTTCCATGGTGGCTGCCCATTCCTCTTCTCAGACCTGCAAATTGAAAATTGAAGTAAAACCCTGTGGAGAATGAAGCAATACCTCTAATGTAATGCCCTAAAGGTGCCTAACAATGCCAGGAAGGTGCTCAGGAAGCCGGGGAGTGACAGGAGCTCGAAGGAGTCGGATATGGCTGCCGAGAAGGAGATCTAATGTGAGTGGGGAGTCGATGGGAAGCTGAGAATGCCACGAACCAAGCTCAAGAGTCAGAAAGCCGAGCTCTGATACCTGTTGAAAGGGAGAGAAGGATCGCAGCTTGGACTCAAGAGCTATGGCGGGAGAGCAAGAGCAAGAAAGAGAGAGATAAGAAATGGAAACTCTAACAGTCACAATGTGTGATCAGTTCCTTTATTCAAACTGTCACTAAAAGAATAAAGAATAAAGTGACGGTGACGGGCGCTCGCCACATGCAGTGTGCAGTGGCGGTGACTGTCAGTGTAGTAATACATGGGCAGTTAGGCGGAGGAGCCTTTACCCCCAACAAGTATGTACAATCATGTTAGAAAACCTATCTAACACATGCCCATAAGTGCCCGCAGCAGTGTGCAAACCGCTCACAAGCTAGATCTTTGGTAAGAAGATATGCAAGGTTTTCATTTGTGTACACCTTCACAAGATCGATATTCTTGTCCTCAAGCACATCCCGAATGAAGTGATACTTCACATCTATATACTTTGTCTTCACATGAAAAATTGGATTCTTTGCCAACATGATAGCCCTCTGACTATTATAGTGTCTTGAAGATCAATGTTAGCAAGCTACCATCCTTAGCTTGCATAGTATAGAGGCAATGATCAATGTCACTTCTTTTATAACCCTGAGAGAGCATAAATGAATGGAACTTATCTCTATCTCACACAATGCGCATGTCTAAAATATGATTAGCATCACCCAAATCTTTCATGCCAAAGCTATCATTCAACTTTGATTTCAAGGCAACTAACTCTTCAATGCTCTTTCTAGCCAGTAATATGTCATCCACATAAAGGATCAAAATCAAAAAGCTACCATCCTTAGCTTGCTTAGTATAGAAGCAATGATCAATGCCACTTCTTCTATATAGCCTTGAGAGAGCATAAATGAATGGAACTTACAATACCATTCCCTTGGTGCCTGTTTAAGGCCATAAAGGCTTTTCTTGAGCTTACAAACCAACAGCTCTTTGCCCTTCTCAACAAACCCTTTCGATTGATGCATATATATGTCCGCATGAAGATCACCATGTAAGAACACAGTCTCAACATCCATCTGGACAAGTTCCATGTCCTCTTTGGTAGCCAATGCAAGAACACAACGCAAAGTGGTCATCTTAACAACAGGGGAGAAAATCTCTTCGAAGTCTACACCTTGTTGTTGACTAAATCCCTTTGCAACAAGTCTTGCTTTATACTTTGTTTTGCCATCATTGGCTGCAACCTTCAGTTTATAAACCCATTTACATGGCAAAGCTCTTTTACCATTAGGCAAAGGTACCGATTCCGAGGTGGAATTCTTATGCAAGGAGCCCATTTTTGATTACATAACTCTCTTCCACTTTAGCTTGTTGTCTTTCAACATAGCTTCTTCATAACAAGAGGGCTCCTTGCAATCTGTCAGCATTACATAATCTAGAGATGGAACATATCTATCAAGAGGTCTATGTGCTCTAATGGACCTCATCAAAACATATTGAGCCTCAGGAGCTTGTGGCTCTTCTCTATCTTCTTGAGTAATGGGAACATTCTGTCCTTTTGTCCAGCATTATGTGCAATATCTCTATTATGCACAATTCCATCAGCTTGAAATACTACTCTCCGTATCTCCACTATAGGAGTAGGTCTTTTATGCATCTTTTCTTCATTGAAGTAAACGCCATTGCTATGAGCAATTTTTCTGGCCTCTGGATCTCACAAATGGTATCCCATCTCACCGCTTCGACTTCGACTATATTACAACCTTGGATCGTATGCACCATAGCCAAGAGAAATGCACTTCTTTGACTTGGGGGCCAACTTATCACAAAACTCTTTCAGAATATGGCAATAAGCTTCACAGCCAAAGAGTTTAAGATGCTTGTGTGAAGGTGGCTTTCCTGACCAAATCTCTTCAGGAACCTTCGTGTTCAAAACCTTTTTTGGAGACCTATTGATAAGATGGACAGTAGTAGCTAATGCTTTAGCCCAAAACCCATTAGCCAAATCAGCATTGGACAACATTCTATGGACCTTTTCTTGAATCGTTTGATTCATCCTCTCTGCAACACTATTATGTGGAGCGTTGTATGGAGCAGTCAACTCTCTCTTTATTCCTTTCAAGTCACAAGAGTCTTGAAAAGGATTTGAGACATCATTGTCAGAATGCAAGCACTTGACCTTCTTGCTAGTCCGTGTCTCCTCTAGTGTTACAAAATGTTGGCAAAATGAAAGGACTTCATCCTTTATTTTAAGAGGATAGGCCCATACTTTACATGAAAAGTCATCTATGAATGTGATAAAATAAGATGCTCCACCCATTGAAAGTGTTGGCATAGGGCCACAAATATCACTATGCACTAGTGCTAAAGGCTCACTTTTCCAAGTGCTATCCCTTTTGTGTGGTGATTGTGTTTGTTTACCATACAAACAATGTTCACAAATAGAAAAATCAGAGAAATTGAAGCTAGGAACATAACCAAAATGAGATTGGATTTTCATTCCACTTTGAGACATATGACCTGACCGATGATGCCACAAGAAAACACTTGGCTGCTCAATTACACAAATTACATTGTTCTTGATGCTGCACACATGCAATATCTACAAAGTCCCAGAGTTTGAACCACATGCTACAACAAGAGATGATTGGGCGATTTTCCAAGAACTATCACCAAATACACAGTTGAAACTAGCGTAATCCAATTGTCCTACACTAATCAAGCTCTTGGTGAGCTTTGACACATGTCTCACATTCCTGAGTGTAATAATAGATCCATGCTGAAACTTTAGATGCACATCACCAACTCCGACAATCTCACATACATAGTCATTTCTAAGAAAAACTCGGCCCTTGTGAGACGCATCATAAGTGGTAAACCACTCCTTATGAGGAGTAACATGAAATGACACCCCTGAATCCAAAATCTAGTCATGCATAACAAGGTCATCAGTGACAACCAAATGTGCACTATCCAAGCTTGAGGTAAGAAGAATATCACCATCTTTAGAATCCTCATTTGACTGCATTGATCTCTTCAATCTTTACACTTGAACCCTCTTTGTCCTTGCTTCCTTCCTGCTTCTTTTCTTTGCCTTTCTCCTTTTTCTAGATGTGGCAGTTCTTCTTCATATGCCCCTTCTTATGACAATGATAGCACTCAACATCTTTGTTGTTTTGACCACGTTACTTACTGCGTGACTTTCCCCTTTCAGTTGATTTCCCCTTGTCATTAGATCTGTTGATTGTATTATAAATGTTCTTTTTGTTAACCTCTTTAGTAAAGAAAACTGCTTTCCACATTGGTAGAGGTAAGGCCACTAGTTGGTGCAGAATTACTCACAGTTGTACGAAAAGTATCCCAACTCTTTAGTAGTGTAACCAACAAGAATATCGCTTTTACAGAATCATCAAACTTGATTTCTTACACATTGAGCTGACTGAAAATGGTGTTGAGCTCATTGAGATGATTGGACATAGATGTCCCTTCTTTCATTTCAAGATCAACCAACTGTTTCAGCCAATATATCTGAGAAGCTGCTCTCTTTTTCTCACACAGATCGCATAACTTCTGCCATAGCTCAAAACTAGTCCTCATATCCTTCACATTGAAATACACACTCTTTGAACAAGGTCAACATAATGGTGGACCTAGCAAGTTCATCTAGGTCTTGCCAGTCAATCTTTGATATGGCTTTTGGTTTGACACTCTTTAGCTTTGTGGGCGTGGCCTACTTCTTTTGCACCAACACATTGTAAATCTGCTCCTTCTAGAATGGGAAATTGGTGCCATCCAACTTTTTATTGTTGAACAATGAGCTCTTAGATGAAGACACCATCACAACAAGAACTCACCAACAAAGAAGCTCCCAAAAATGGATAACTAGAACCTTGGGAAAAATAGACAAAGTTCCGGTAGAAAAATGAACTCTAATAGACTATCCAAAACAAAAAAAAAGCGGACAAAAAATGTGTCACTCTACACTGTCACAGGTTAATGTCCACTACACATCACACCGTCCTCCGATACACTTTAAACTGGGCATATGCATAAACTGTATCAATACCTCAATAGCAGACTAACAAGAGCATACCATCATTGATCTAACCTCATAAAACATACATCCTAGGTTCGATATAGAGAATGGGTTGTTAGGGGATCACTCCAATACGTAATCCACCAAACTCGTCCGCTTCTACTTCGGGTACCAGTTAGCTTCACAAAACCTCACCACGACCCTCACAAAGGCTATGCATAGATTTCTGTCAATACATGAATCTCATAAGATCATACATTACCCAAAATGATAGTAGGTGTAACCACAACGACAATTTTTTTGAGAAATAGACCCATAAGATCTTATACATAAAAAAATACATATGACAAACAATTGCAACAAAATTAGCAAAGTGTAGAATCTACAATATGTAACCTATAGCATGTAATAGAGAGTCTTCAAAGTGCTTACACATGTATGAGCACATGTACTTGCAACCTGTAGTCCAATGACCCAAATTTGCAAAAAACATAAGACCTGCAACTAGATGGGAAGAAGACGAAAATACCTGTGCAACACTTGTAGAGGCAAAATGGGACCCGAAAAGAGGGAAAACTGCAAACCTTACACTACTCTTTGCGCTCACCAAATCTGAGCACAATATGAGGAAATGACCCCTGTATCCCTACGACGTTGTGTAGAGTCTCCCACTACTCTGATACTAGTTGAAGGTGTTGTGCAGGAGCATGCAAGCATGGAGTGCAGTGGAGGTAAAGAGAAGAAGATGATGTGACACATATGTAATGGAATCGCTCACAATAGTGAGCTAGGTTTGAGTCCTTATTGTCTTGTATAGTATGAATGGTTAGTGTTAGTGTCCAGCCACCCACTTATTTAGGGCTAGCACATTGGACTTTACCACCTCAACATTTGAGATGATAGACATAGGGATGTTGCATTTTTTCATTGGGTTGGAAATCTGGCAAGATGAGAAGGGGATATTCATATCCCAAAAATGGTATGGCCAAGAACTTCTTCAGGCTTTTAATATGTAGGATTGCAAGCCCATCTCTACTCCTATGGACCCGAATTAGACGCTATCAGCACATGATGATGCAGATCTGGTTGATGCTTTAAAGTACCAGAAGTTGGTAGGATTGCTAATTTTGTTACTAAATACCCAATTAGATCTTTGCTTTTTGGTGGGGCTTTTGGCAGGGTTTATGAGTTAGCCCAGGAAAACTCATCGGCAGACAAGTCTTTGCATCTTGTGATACTTCAAGGTGCACTCAAACTATGACATTTTGTATGCAATCAAAAAGACAGAGAATGAGGGGGTGACATTAAAAGGCTAGGTGGATTCAGATTGGGTAGGGGATTTAGATAATAATAGATCTATGACAAGATATTGCTTTACACTTGGATTGGGAGCTATTTCTAGGAGTAGCAAGAAGTAGCCTACTGTTGCTTTGTCATCCATAGAGGTTGAATATAGAGTAGCTTGTGCCAACACCTATGAGGTTGTCTAGATTTGTTGGTAAGCTTGGTTTCCTCGTTGGAAATGCTCATCTATGTTATGTGATAACCATAGTTGTTTGGCTATTGCTCAGAACCTAGTATTTCATGCCATAACTCAGCATATAGAAATCAAGTATCACTTCATATGCAAAAATATTTTGGATGGGACTATCACATTGGACTACTACAAGATGAAGGACAACGTGGCGGATCTATTCATAGAGGCTCTTCAGCAAACCATGGTGCGGACGCATTCTACATCCCTTGGGTTCATTCCACATCTTAAATTTGATAGGGGGCGTTAACGCTAGGTTTTTGTCATGATCATATGTGTCATCTAGAGGCCCAAGCCCTTGTTTGTGGGTTGGCTACCCTTTAGATAAGATTTTCTATTTTTAGGGATTTTAAGAGAATTTCCAGTAAATTTCCCAACCATTGAGCTATTTATTTAGAGGTCGTCACCTATTTACAGGATGTTGTCATGCTATTTATGGAGGTCATCATTTTGGCCTACTAGCCCCTATGCCATCTATAAACAGCTAGCCTTATTCCTCATTTTCATTCATTGAGTCATTTTGTGGTGCAGAGCCTTATACACGGGTTTTCCTTGCAATGCATGTTTCTTGTATTGTCAATCTTGATTAAGCAATATTGATGTCTTCATTCCTTCTCTCTCTCATTGATGTTGTTACTGTGTGTGATCATTTCATTTCCATTGCCATCTTTGACAAATTGACCATATGGCCAAAACTTTGTAATGTATGCGGTTTTCCACATGATTATCTTCCATTAAATGTGGATCCATTGTTTTTAAAAAAAATATGTAAGTCCTCTTAATGTTTGTGAGTTTTGTTCATATGTTCAAATCTATTTTTATAACAAAAAGAAATTTGCAATGTAATGTCTATCCATGCAAGTGAGATATGTATTAAAAATTCAAACAACTAGAATTGATAGGTGAATAACAATATGACAATATCTCTAGGATAGAGTACACAATCAATTGGCCACCACTGACTTCATGGAAATTGAATCTATTGTATACTATAATTGAACCTTATGGTCATAAATCTTGGCAAAAATATTTATCTAACAGCTAGATTTGACTAAGTGTCCAAAACTTTATGGTATATCTCCATAGATTCAAATTCCATTTCTCAAAGAATATAATGTGCCAAAGTATTTGACATATTGTCAAGTCTCTAATCTATTGGCAAAGTATCTGACATATTGACATATTGACACACACACACACACACACACACACACACACACACACACACACACGCACACACACACACACACATGTATATTTGTATATGTCTGTATGTATACATACATACATACATACATACATGTGTGCACGCATGCGCGTGCACACGTGCGCGCGCGCACACACACACGTATGTAAGTATGTATGTATGTGTAGGTATCTATATACTTAGATACGTTATACTTACATACACATGTATGTAAGTATGTATGTATGTGTAGGTATCCATACTTACATACGTATGTACATAGACATACGTAATACTTACATACACACATATGTAAGTATGTATGTATGTGTAGGTATCTATACTTACATGCGTGTGTACATAGATACCTACACATACATACATACTTACATACGTATGTGTGTGTGTGTGTGTGTGTGTGTGTGTGTGTGTGTGAATCTCTCATCTAGAATCCAATATCTCTCTCCTCTCTCGCTCTCTCATCCCTCCCTCTCTCTCATGTATATGTATTGAGAGCCTAGGATGTGATCTCTATCTTGGCTCTCACACTAAGATCTCTCTCTCAAACAAACAGGCTCCTCTCTAGCTTTTACTTTTCTCTCCCATGTGTGCAAGTGTGTACACATACAAGAACTCACTCATTGAAGGTAGGTCTAGAAGTTGGCAAAACCCATTGAAGGTAGGCTTATGAGGTGGCTTTGAATAGCTACCGAAGGCAGTTGTCCATGGCCGCCACAGAGCGACTGTGATGAAGAGTTGGCATGACTTGCTAAAGGTAGGTCACACCAACTCCTATAATAAAAGAAGATAAATCGATGAAGTAGAAAGTCAAAAGGAAAGAAAAGAAAGACCTAAGACATTCAAACTTGCAAGAGAATTAAGTTGAAGATAATATAAAGTAGGTGAGTAAAGCTTATAAAAGTTAGTGCATACATCTCAAAAGTTAAAACTTCTATGTAAATACATATATAAACTTGTTGGGGTAAAGGCGCCTTTGCCTAGGTGCCAGTCTATTACTACATTGACAGGAACTTGCCACTGCATATTGCAGGTGGCAGGTGCCCATCATCGTCACTTTATTCTTTATTCTTTTAGTGATAGTTTGAATAAAGGAAGGCTCGGTCACACATGGTGGCTGTTGGAGTTCCCATTTGGTCTCTCTCTCTTTCTTCCTCTTGCTCTCCCATGATAGGTCTTCCAAGCAAGATTTTGATCCTTTTAACCTTTCAATTGGTATCAGAGCATGGATTCATGACTACTCAAACTTAGTTCGTGGCGTCTTCAGCTTCGTATTGATTACCTACACTCATTGGGTATCCTCCCCGACAGCCATAACCTACTCCCTCGATCTCCCATAACTCCTTGGCTTCTCGAGCACCGTTCAAATCCCTTTGGGCACCCTCAAGACATTGTATCAAAGGTATTTCTTCTTTTGCTTTAGGGTTTACACTGGTTTATAGGTCACATAGGGTATTTGTAGGAAGGGCCAACAACCATTGGTCCTCCCTCTTTCCATATCTCATTTGGCTTGATACAAGACTTGCTAAGACTTGTTGTGTGCCTTCTTTGGCATCCCCTCAAGCTTCCTTTGACCCTACATTATCCATTTAAGAGCAGTAGCACCATCAGATCAGTCACGCCAGTTTGCACCTGTTTTATACAGGCCCGGATTGCATCTATCTACTCCACAACTTGGTTCTTTGGCCATTACCCTCTTCCTTTGGCAGTTATTCATGCTTAGCGATGTTGGTTGCAATGTATTGATGCTTCTCTTGAGCTTTGGGACATTGATTTGAATACACATTGGCTATATAATGTATAGCAGCAGGTCTATCCAGGTCTGTAGCAGAAGTATACAAGTCATGGAGCTCATCAACATACACTATCTCATACCTATATGCTATGCAATTAATGCCTATGCTTGGTGGATATTGTGCTAATTCTTGCCATCATTTTGGCGATGATTTGGACCTGCAAATACTCAGTTTTAAGCAGCAAATGTCTATTGTACTCAGTGGGCTGAAGTGCCTTTGATTGCCTTTGGTTATGCTTGTTGGATTTGGGCTATGTCTTGGATGTATAAATTGATGTAGTGACTCTCAAGGATCAATATGGAGCTTGGATTTTCTCTCGAATCATTGGTTCAGCTTGAGATTGCTTCGCATAGCATTGGGATCTTCATCTCTAATGTACTTATGGCATGTACTTTGCTTATGTCAGATTGGTCTTGACATGCTTGGCCTATGCCACTACTACATGCCTGTTACATTGTTTGGAGTTGGATGCTATTGACCCTTGCTTTGGATTGAAATTTGATTTCTTGGAGCTTACTTTGGCTATTTCTCAACTTGCCAGAGTTACAATTTGGATGTATTTGATGTCTATGGATGCTATGTACGGATGCTACACGGCCTATATGCTCATGAGGTCTTATTGATGCTTGATCTTGGATCTTCTAGCACTAGTGCTATCATATGCCCTTACTGAGCTGCTTTGCTTGATATTTACACGGCCTATATGCTCATGAGGTCTTATTGATGCTTGATCTTAGATCTTCTGGCACTGGTGCTATCATATGCCCTTGTTGAACTTCTTTGGCTATTTCTCGGCTTGTGAGAGTTATAGTTTGGATGTACTTGATGTCTATGGATGCTATGTATGGATGCTACATGGTCTATACGCTCACGAGGTCTTATTGATGCTTGATCTTGGATCTTTTGGCATTGATGCTATCATATGCCCTTGTGGAGCTTCTTTGCTTGATATTTACAACTTTTGTGCCAGTGGGAGCATCTTGATATGCTTGACAGATGTTGATAGGCAGTTTATGCTACTTGAGCATTCAAATACTTGAGACTAGGATCTTCACTTGGATGTTGCATGGTTGATATGCGGTGGTCCTCACAGATGTACTTGGGCTGATTTGGGATTTGCACTCCCTGAGCATACACCTCTTTGTGTCAAGTCTTGCTAGTGTTGTGTATACTTTGCCCTATTACACAGGGGGTGTGCTGGCTTACTGATGGATTCATTTGACATGCTTGGGTGTTTGCTCGATGTTCATATGACTATCACATGCTGATTTATGCCCACTTGATGTTGGTTATGCTTTGACAACAGTCAATGGTTGATCTAGTGCATTCATTTTGCCTATAGTTTGTTCTCACTGTACCTAGCTGTAATTTATTACACAGCAAGCAGTTATGCATGGACAGGCATGGAATTTCCATGCTGAATCATCCAGATTTTATGTAATTTTGATGGTACTTGGTGGGCATCATCATTAGCTATCAGTTCATGGTCATTTTGCCTTGGTTTTGTTGGTATTTTGGCTATTTACAACAAAAAACAGCGAGTCGTTTTAAACTCTTTGCACCCTTTTGGACTGCATTATGGCATCTTCTTTCACTGACAATGCCATCTTCAACATCACTAAGCTTGATGTTACAAATTATGCCTATTGGAAGAGCCAAGTTTGGCAGGTATTGGTGCAGAAATCTCAGATCAAGCCCACTAAGGATGAATGGCGAGCAGCCTGAAACTATGACTGATGATAAATGAGATAAACTTGATGAGTTATGTAAGTCTATTCTCATCTTATCTCTCACTGAACAGGTGCATTACAATGTGGTTGAGGAAGCACAGAGTGCTTGGCAGCTTTGGGATAAAATTAAGAACCTCTATGACAAGAAAAGTCCAACAAGTTAGATGTATTGGCTGAAGCAACTTATGGACCTGTGCATGAAGGAGAATATGACAATGTCTGCTCATTTGAGCCAGTTCCATGCTATTCTCAAGAGCTTAACTTCATAGGGTATTACCTTTAATGATGAGGTTACTCCATTGTTTTTGCTTGGGACTTTGAGTGAGTCATGGGATGTATTCCGCACTGCCCTATATGCTCCTACTACTATTTTGGACTTGCTTGATGTAGAGAGTGCTCTTATGCAGTAAGAGATCAACCGTAAGAACTTGGATGCCTTTCATGTGTCACATGCTTTGATTGTTAGATGCAGAGATGGTAATGGAAAGAATGACCATGGGTATGGACGTGGCAGAGACTCACAAAAGTCTAGGTCTAAATCGCGTGGTAAGTCACACATCAAGTCTTGTGGGAGAAATGCTAGTGTAACATGTCATCATTACGGCAAGAAGGGTCATATACACCCATAATGTCATGAGTTGCACAATGAGAAGTGCAAAGAAAGGGGAAAATATAAAGTACAGGAAAAGTCCTCTGATCGCAACATTATGCTTGCGAAATCCAGTGTGAAAATTAAGGAGATAAATGTCATGTAGATTGATGACTCCGATGGGAAGTACATACTTGCATCTTCTAGTTCTTGTAATGCTACGCTGTTGACCAAGGTTCACCCTATATATGCGCAGTGCTGGCTTTGGATTCTAGTGTTTCATTTCATGTTACACCATGCTGTGAGTGGTTCCATTCCTACCGCATTGTCTCTGGTTTAGTTGGCTTGGGTGATGAGATAGGTCACTTGCTATTATTGGTATTGGGGATGTACAGTTGCAGTTCTCTACTGGCAGTACTTTTCTATTATAGGATGTACATCATGTACCTATGCTTACACGCAAACTTATGTTTGCACAGGGCAGCTTGATGATGCTGGGTTTCATGTTTCATTTGGAGATTCTGTCTAGAAGATTACACGTGGCAAACTTGTGCTTGCTAGAGGTGCCAAGGCTAGAAATCTCTATCCTCTTGTAGTTGATGTGTCCTTTGTTGACCATGTTTTGTCAGTCAGTTCCATCCCACATGTATCTCTTTGGCAAGCCTATTTGGGCCATATATCACTAAATTGATTTCTTATTACGCATTCTCTATTTAAAAAAAATTATGTCAATAAATTAATGACTCACTTTTCTTTAAGTGTTGATGATGATCTAGCATGGCCGTGAGACCATTTAGAGACCAGTATTTTGAGTGCATCACTTAATGGGGTGATCAGAGTACTGTGACGGGGATATTGGGTACATGTAGTACAAGTTATGAAGGGGGAAGGAAGTGTCTGCCAAGTGTAAGAGTGTACATAAGAACCAAGGTGTTACACATAAATGAAGATGGATTGAGTTCTAAGAAGAGGAAGTGCATTAGCATTGTGCATATACATTTATGTGTGCATTCAGGGATGCCTGGGAACATTTACTTGTGTGTAATGAGCATTGCATTCATTTGGGGTCATCCTCTCCCTTACAAGTCAAGGTTTAAGGTATTTTCTTTCATTAAGAAAGAAGAGAGAGGAAATTCTCTCACTAAGAAAGACGAGAGATGTGATCCTCTAGAAGTGAGGAGAGAAGTGATTTTCTCTTTCTAAGGTCTAAAATGATACAAGCTTTTGTGTGGAATTCAATCTTAAGATTTAGGCCTAAGGCAATTTAATGAACTCTCATTAAGATGGTTGCATGGACCATAAGTTAATAGCATAGTTTAAAAAGATATTTTTAAAAAAAGACATGGTGAATCCATTTTTAAAATATCTCTTTTCTTCAACCAAGACTTCTTTATGATTAACTTCAGCCAAATGTGCAAAGGTGGAGAAAGAATCTACCAGTTCTTCCCAACCAATTATTCCTCAAATGCACTGATTGGCATTAGTCAAATCATCTTTAGCTGCTTTGCCACGTTCTATTTGATCTAATGCCTGCATCCATACTTTAGATTGCATATCAGCTTTACATGCTTTCAAATTAGATTTAGTTGGCTCAAATGTAGCTCATAGGTAGCTGCTTCAATTGCTACATAGGCATTCTTTACATCTAAATTTGTAGCTCAATTTGTAGCTCATAGGTAGCTGCATCAATTGCTACATAGGCATTGTTTACATCTAAATCTTCTAATCTTTTCTTCATTTCACCATTGGCAAAATTTGGCTCCAGTGGAAAACCAGTTTTAGCTGCATGAATTTTTTTGTCTTTCCAAAAGACGAGCTTCTGTGCTTCAACCTCACGAAAGGCAGTACACTCCCTCTTGTCATGTTGTTGGCTATCACACCAAATAGAGTGCCTCTTATAGCCTTCCCTCATGGGTCTTTGAGTTGATGATTGTCCTTATTCTTCAACTTTGACATCCAAATTCTTTACTTTGGAACTAATTTTTGTAAGATTCAGATGAAGATCTCACATGCTTTTAATGAGTTCATCCATGACATCATTTTTAAGAGGTGGAATAGAAGGAAGAGAAGAAGAAAGAGTTGGTTGATTAGTCAAAGGGATAGGGGTTTTTGGAGGTGGAACAGGCTCCATTAATAGAGTTGTTGAAGTTGAAGTGGAGCCCAATCTTAGTCGCATCCACTCTCTTCAAGCAATCATGTTAACTGCATCACTAATATCTATACATGCAGTTTTGACTTCTATTTCGGAGGTAGTATCCTCTAGGCGATCAACAAGCTTCTCTTGCAGGATGGGATCTACAGCCTTAAGGAATAATTCAATCTTATGACTTTCCATACTTTGTTGGTCTTCAACATCAAGTTGTCCAAATCTACTTTCAAACTCATAGTATAGAGTTGTTGTAGCTAAACCTTTGTTGGGTTTCTCAACCCAATCAGTGAAACTTTTCTTCATCATAAGGCTAGAGTTTTCTAAGAAGAATTCTTCGCATAGGGCTTTTTTGAATGCAGCCCAGTCTGCATCTTGTTGAAAAAAACCATGGATTCTCTCTTGAAGACCGTGCTTGGCTAGTTTGGCAAAATAGTGATTCCATGCACGTTGCGGTATACCAAAGAAGAGCATTTTTGCAACATACAAGTGAATGAAAACATAGACATTTTGACCATTAAATTGTTTTAATTCTTGCCCAACTTCTTCTAGGGACTTGATAGCTGTGGAATCAATCTTCTCTTCGTCTTGCCTTTGTTGTTGTTGTTGTAACATTTGGATTTGTTGTTGTTGAGTCTACTGCAATATGCACGCCAATTGTTGTAGGGTATCTCCTGAAGATTCCCCCCATCTTGGAGTTTTCTTATAATTGGCTTTCACATTGGGTTTACCAATGTCGCAACGCGTAGGGTTGAAGGTCACCACAAGGGTTTGGCAAGAAAACTGGATAAGGTAGATGGAGATGTGTCTTCAAGAGATAGGTAGATTCAAGTGATTGTTTATAGGTTCAAGAGGAACTTCACAACCTTCAGTTTTTCATATACTTTGGATTATCTTGGAAAGACAGATTCATTCATAACACGGTTGAATAAATAGGTTAAGAGCTTGAAACTTATGATCACAATGATGGATGATTTGCAAACAAGAGTACAACTTCAATTGATACAAGAAGAGTCTTGCCCTTCTTTGCCTATGAATATAGCTGCCTATTTTAGCCTAGGCATGAAGAAGATCTTCAAGACACTTTCTCTTTTCAATTTATTAGTACAATGAAGATAGAGTTTCAAGATAAAGACTGCCTATATCAGCCTTTGAATGATTCAAGGTTATGGAACTAGCTTCACTATTGCTAGTTTTTCATTTAAAGATCATGAGATTCATGACTTAGATCAACGTAACGTGAATAAAGTAGCCGCATAAAAGCTTCAACATATGGAATGACTATTATAGACATCCAAGATTAATTCCAAAGCATGGCAAGAAATCCCCAAAAGACTTCTTTGGAACCTCCCTTGAATGAAGAGGAAGCAAGATACTATGTAGAGGGAATTACAAGTCTAGTTTGTACTTACAATGATTGTAGATGAAGAAGAATCTATGTTTATAGGTTTCAGCCCTAAAATACCTTGTTTTAGGCTAAGAAGAAGAGGCCAAAAGTATCACATAACAATGCCAAAAGATGTCCTTGAAACTTCCTTACAAGGAGCATAGCTTGTAGTCACTCATGAGAACCAAGAACAGCTCATGTTTTACCAAGATAATTATAGATCAAGAAGTGGAACAAGAGGCTCACTTGTTAGGAGAGAGTTGCTACCTCATAGACATAGACATAAACAATGTACAAAGCTTTCTTCTTTCTTCTTCAATGAGCATCCAAAATCCCCTCATGAATAGGATGCTGCCCTCCTCTTTATACAATTTTCCCTATTTCTCATAGCCAAGAGTGGCCTTCCATTTTCGTCAATGCATGGAAAGAGAGGTACTTACATGTCAAGTAGAGTATTAAGCTGCTTGTGGTTGCATGGCTTCATCTCTTTGTGTGGTAGTGTAAGAGCTTCTTTCTCCCTCATCTAGGATGTGCCCTGTTCTCAGCCTGAGGAAGCTCGTAAAATGCGATGCAAAAGTGGAGGGTTCATGTATTTTAAATGAACCACATCAAGGTCACATAAACAAGGCTATGGTAAGCACACTATCTCATACTTAGCCAACTTAGATAACTCCATCTTTTTTGTGACTTTTCTTGTCAATATACTTGTAGTTCTTAAATGACATAAGTATATAACCACATCATAGGATACCCAACGGGACCTACCAAGTCATCTGCTCATGATCATATTTTTCATGTTTAATGTTCCATGACTTACAGAACTTGTAGCAACTTCATGTATGCAATGCAATGATGGATAAGAGTAAGTAACCAAAGTCCAATCATCTTATCAACAAGGACCCATGATGATTTTGTTGTGTTTTAAGGCAGAGAGCCCCATCTTTATTACACCATGTCATATGCTGGTGGACTTAGGTGTTTAAGATTTATTACACTAGGCAAGTTTTTATGTAGAATGTCTAGGATACAAGTGACTAAGTGATACATGTAAAGGATAAAAGCTTTGTTTTTTAAAACCATGGGCATGATATCACCACTAGGATTCATAGGGCTCTTGCACAGGCAGTTGGAGAGCTTGCAACAACAGTTGGTACACATGGCCAGGGTGTTGGATAGGATGGTAGACATGTAGCTGAGCTTGCATAGAGACGATATATTAGAGCTAGACGTCCACTTGATCGATTTGAGCCCTCGATGCATTATGTCTTGGTTACAGATGCAGGAGAGCCTCTCACCTATGATGAGACTATTTACAGGGGTGGCAGTCACTCCTGGGAGAGGGCTATTTGGTTTGAGATGGACTCCCTGCATAAGAATATGACTTGGGATTTGATTGCATTGCCTAATGGCAAGAAGGCTTTGCCATGCAAATGGGTGTACAAGTTGAAAAGTACCCTTGGATTCCCCAATCCTGTTTATAAGGCAAGACTTGTTGCTAAGGGTTTTAAATAGGAGCATGGAGTTGACTTTGATGAAGTCTTTTCTCATGTGGTCATGATGACCACCCTACATTTGGTTTTGGCCTTAGTCACGCAGCTTGACTTAGACATGTATCAAATGGATATCAAGAATGCATTCTTGCATGGGGATTTGCATGATGAGATATACATGGAGCAGCCTAGGGGTTTTTGCAGAACCTGGCAGGGAGAATCTAGTGTGCAAGTTGAAGAAAAGTCTTTATGGCTTGAAGTAGGCACTTAGGGAGTGGTATAATAAGTTTGATGCCTTTATGCAGTCACAGGGCTACAGCAGGAGTGCTATGGATACATGTCTTTACACGAAGAAAGCCCGTGATGGCTCATTGCTTATTTTGGTACTTTATGTGGATGATATCTTAATAGCACTGAAAGCTCATGATGAGCTGGATGCTCTTAAATTTCAATTAAAGAAGAGCTTTGAGATGAAGGATTTGGGACAGGCCTCTCACATTCTTAGTATGCGCATTAAGCAGGACAGGCATCAGGGACTACTCTACCTCTCATAGAGGGAGCACATTCATAAAATGCTTCAACGTTTTCACATGTAGAACGTCAAACCTATTGGCTGTCCATTACCTTCTCATGTGAAGGTTTCACAGGTTGATTGTTTGCATACAGATGAGCTGAGAGCCGAGATGGTGAAGATCCCTTATGCATCAGCTGTGGGCAGTTTGATGTATGCCATGATAGCCACTCATCCATATATGGCCTCTGTAGTTGGTGTTGTGGCATGCTATATGGCTACATCTGGAAAGAAACATTGGGATGTCATGAAGGGTATCATGAGATACCTGAAAGGCACAACATATATGTGTATTTGTTATGATAGCTAGGATATAGGAGTTGTGGGGCACAAAGATTCCGATTATGCAAGACATGTAGATAGTAGGAAGTCCACTTTTGACTATGTGTTCACTTGTGCTGGAGGTGTTGTCTCTTGGATGTCTAGGGTTCAAAAGTATACGTCTCTCTCTACCACTAAGGCCGAGTATGTTGTAGCCACTAAGGCTTGCAAGGAGGCCATATGGTTGGGCCATTTGGTTCATGACCTTGGGATTGATTCTATACCTACGCTGCATTCAGATTCTATGAGTGCTATTTAGCTAGCCAAGAATCCGATCTACCATGCGAAGACGAAACACATTGAGGTGAGGTATCATTTCATATGTGGAGTCGTGGAAGACAAGTTCGTTAACCTTGCCAAGATCTCCACTGACGAAAGCCCTGTAGATCTGCTTATGAAAAGCCTCACTACTGAGCGCTTTGCCTTCCTTAGGAGATTGATGGGTGTTGGATGAGATAATGTTTTTACTCATCCTGTTGTATATGTGTACATTGTAATGTATTTTCTTTTTCTTTTCACTCCTCACTGGGGAAGATTCGCCTTTAAGTGGGAGGTTGTTGGGGGTAAAGGCGCCTCCACCTAGCCACCCGTGAATTACTACACTGAGAGTACCCGCCATTGCACACTGTAGGTGGCGAGCGCCCATCATCTCACTTTATTCTTTATTCTTTTAATGACAGTTTGAATAAAGGAAGGCCCAGTCACACATGGTGACTGTTGGAGTTCCCATTTGGTCTCTCTCTCTCTTTATCGCTCTTGCTCTCCTACCATAGCTCTTCCAAGCAAGCTTTCGATCCTTCTCACCTTTCAATACTTGCAAAGATATTGGAGTTGAACAACGTAAGTAAGTAATGTTTATAGAAGTTAGTATAGACATTTCAAAATTTGAAACTTTTATCTAAATACATATACACATATATAAGAGCACGCTCCCATGTAGGGGTTAACTCATAATTTTAGTTACCCCAATCACCCCAAACCTTACCCTCCTTATAGTGTACTGTGCAAATTACTCCCAGTTATCACCCTTACACGCATATCTATTGAAAATACAAATAAAACATTTTAATCACACTTTGTGTCATGAATATCCATTGATAATAAAAGTAAATTATTAAAAAAACATTCGAATGCAAACGACAGGGATAATTATAACGGCACTCCTGGAAATACAATTAAAATTATCCCCCTTGATCCTACTTACAACTATTCCCTCCCCCTTCCCCTCCCCTCTAGCCCCTCCATCGTATGAGCATGCATAAGTAATGCTTTAACTAGGTTACCCCCCCCCCCCCCCCCCCCCCCCCCCCCCTGAGAGGGAGAAGGAGAGAGAGAGAGAGAGAGAGAGAGAGAGAGAGAGAGAGAGAGAGAGAGAGAGAGAGAGAGAGAGAGAGAAAGAACCTAATAATAACTCTAGAAATTAAAAAAAAACATTTTTAGTGTAGTTATTGTCAAAAATTTTAAACAAAATAATGCACTTTCCACCAAGTTTTTATGGTGGAGATATCTATGTATAATATTCCACAATTCCATTATGGAAACTATGACCATAAAAAAAAAGGCTTGGTAGCAAGGGTTGAGAAGGGGAATCGATATAAAAGATAAGAAAGAGCACATATCACCTTTTAAGTAAATACAAAGGATATAAATTGATGTTGAAAAAGTTTTCTAAATAGAGTGCGAGAAGGAGGGAGAGAAGGATTGGGAGTTTATAGGTTCAATTCGTATGGAAAAAGGTAAGCAAGAAATCATACTTTCAAATCAACAAAGTGATTCAAAAAACAAGAATAATAACCATCTTAGAGAGAGAAATATAGGAGACATAGAAAGATGGATGGAGAGATAGAGATAGAATGGCCAAGAGATACACCCACAACCACAAAGGAGAAGAGAATGAGACAAACTATAGCCATATATATATATATATATATATATATATATATATATATATATATATATATATATATATATATATATAGAGAGAGAGAGAGAGAGAGAGAGAGAGAGAGAGAGGTGAGAACAATGTGTGTGTGTGTGTGTATGTGTAATGTAGAGAGAAAAAGATGGAGAAAATTTAAAGTGCAAAGACATTAAAGGCCATTAGAACTATTTGAGAAATAATTAGGCAAGAAGTCCCCAAAGATAGTGACAAGCTTCAACAAGAAATGGTTGGCAAAGGCACTATGGGAAGCTCTGGCATGCAGTATTTGGGCTAATCTGGACCTTCTGCCTCTGTGCCAGTGGCCAGCTCCCCCCCTCTTGCTCTCTAATCAACTTCGAGGAAGAAGCGAACCAAGAAGGTACGTTCTTTGTTCAAATCCCTGATGATGGTGTTTCTCATTGGATAAAAGAATATGAAGCCAAAGTGCTATATGGTCAGTGTCATGGTCCGCGTCCACCAACAGAAGTCCTCAAAGCTTGGATGAGGGATCATTGGCAGCCCTTCCATATGAGGATGATGCATGCTGGGTATCTGCCCAACAATTACATCATTTTCCTCTTCGAAACCCACCAAATGGCTGTCCACGTCATGTCTTTGGACAATGGATGCCAAAGAGCTCCCCGTTAGCCCTGTTTAGGTGGGATGAATCCTTTGACCCTCTCAATCCTAAACCAAGTAGAGTATCTGTATGGGTCGATCTCCCCAATCTCCCGGACCATCTTTACGCCTTTCTCTAGTCCATAGATGCCCCCATAGGCAAAATCTTAGGGCAATGACCTTACACCGAGATGGTGTCCTCAGGTGCTAGTTGAGGTGCAACTTAGCAAAAACATTTGCAATTCTATCCTAATCAAGGATGACAGTGGAGCTGTTGCAAGGAAGCAAGAAATTTCTTACAAGAACCTCCCCAATTCTTGCTTTAAATGTCACAAAGAAGGCCATTTCATCAGGGATTTCCCCGAATGGGCTAAAGAAGATGATGCTAGTAATTTGAACACAGGGGCGAAAGAAGACCCTAAAGATGGGGTCAATACAGATAAATTTGATAGCTTTCAATCAGTACAGAATAAGAAATCAAAACGTCCCAAATCAAAGGGCAAGGTCAAATAGGCCTCCATCAAAACCTCTAATAATAGATACTCTCCATTCCTTATGAGTCTAGATGACTTTGAAACATAATGCAAGCCTAAGGGCAAGACACACCCATTGATGTCTGACACATTAGATTTAGACAATTGAGGAATCTATTGATCGTCCCCAATTCTTTAACGAAATGGATGTTGAGATATCGAGCTCCACTCCTGATATGCCAGGGTGACCGTTGTGCATTTATGTCATCGACTTGTTAGCTGCAGATACGGTTGGTACACCACCCATGAATAATAGCTAGATGATAGCTATCCTTATCTACTCTAGTTCGTGGCTCAATTAGTATGCCACCTTAGTTAGTTGAGTTTGGTTTGAGACCCACATATAGGGTTCTTCTATTTCTTTTGTACTTGAGTTCTTTTGGCTTACACAACTGAGAAGAGGAAAATTGTTTTCAGCCTCCACCTGTGTGTGTATTCCCCCATTGTGTAAGCAAGAAAGCTACAAGTGAGACTCCTTCCTTCTCTCCCACAATCTTGACATGGTATCAGAGCCTGGTTCGTGGTAAGGAGCTCAAGAAAGCAAACCAAGTTCGCAGTGTTCTGGTAAGAGGACCAGTGTTGCTTTCATTTTTCTATTTTGGGAGCAAGTCTCTGCATGTAGCAAAGTCGGAAAGTGCAAGAGTGCATTGTCTCAGATTGAGAAGCCCTTCGCGGTGTAGCAAGAGGGCAGTATATGTTGCCGGAAAGGGCTTTAGCCCATGGTTGCTCTGTTTTTTTGATTTGAGGCCATTTTGGGGCCTGTTTTGGAGGTGAAAGTTTTCTACACGCACTCAGGAAAATGTCCTGTTTTATGCTGTGCGACCACTGTTCTACAAGTCGGTGAAAAGTTACCGTAGAAATTGCATCGTATGCCTGTACGCAGAGACATTGGGAGTTACAGAATCATCCTTATTACCTGTTGATGCAAAATCGTCACTAGGAAGTGACTGTGTGGTCAAATACCACTTTCGTCAGTTTTGCAGATTTGCCCTTGTGAGGCTGAAGCTGTGTTTTTTACAGTGACAGAATTTTTTGCAGTGTTCTGTAATGGTGTCTGATTCTCTTTCACAGATTGTCACTGAAAAGCTTGACAAGAACAACTTCCAAGCATGGAAGTTTAGAATGATGAATTTCCTTATGGGAAAAGGATATTGGGAATTTGTTGCAAGAAATGAAGAAGAACCAGTTCTTCCTGATATTCCCAATCAATAGCAAATGCAGGCATTTAAAGGATGGCATGAGAGAGCCAGAAAAGTTATGTACTAGGTGTCTATCAGTATTTTAGACTCTATGATTATGCATATTCAGGATGCAAGCATGCCAAAGGAGGCATGGGATACTTTGTCAAAAATGTATAGCACAAATACACAAGCCAGGAAAATGCAGCTCAAGCAAGAGTTGCACAATGTGCAAAGAGAAATTATAAGCATCAATGACTACCACATGAAGGTGAAGAAGATTGCAGATGCACTTGCTTCCATTGGGTCGCCAGTGGAAGATGATGATTTAGTTTTCGTGACCTTGAATGGTCTAGGAAAGGATTATGCACAGTTCCGAACATCCATTTCTGTCCGTGAAAGATTTCTTGATTTTGAGGAGTTGATTGCTCTTCTAATTTTTGAGGAGCAGAGAAATGGTGGTGTATCTTCTTAAGGAGGAACTTCAAAAGAAGCTGTCTTCTACTCAAATGCTAGAAGAGGTAGAGGAGACCGATTTGGAGGCCATGGTAGAAATTAGAATATGTAGCAAACTCAAGAAAACCAGTCCTATGGAGGAGGACGTGGTAACTCTAGAGGCAGGGGAAGCCAAAGAGGTCGTGGTGGATGGCAAAGAGGCCGAAATGCAAACAATAATGTTGAATGCTACTACTGTGGTAAAATGGGTCATATGGCTAAAGACTGCTATAAAAAGCAGAATAACATCATGAATGGAAAATTGCAACAAGGGAATTATGTATCTTCTAGTAGACAGGGTGATGACAGAAATGAGCATTTGTTTATGGTGCAGCACATGACCAATTGTGTGACAACTGAAGAAGAAAGCAACGATGTGTGGTATGTTGACTCAGGTGCATCAAACCACATGGCAGGTCATGCAGAATGGATGCAGGATGCAAGGAAAATGGAAAAACCAGGATTTGTGGAGATTGGTGATGATACTGCACATCTTATTGTGCAGATTGAAAAAATTCCTTTGTCTATGCAGGATGGGAAAAAGAAATACCTTTCGGATGTATTTCATGTCCCGAATATCACCAAGAACCTGGTTTTTGTTGGTCAAATGGTTGAGCAGGGCTTGGAGGTTAGATTTAATTTTCATGGATGCTTTGTTGAGGTATGAAAAATAAAGGTCACTTGATAGTAAAAGGAAAGAAGAAGGGCAGAATGTTTACGTTGGATGCAGACATGCCTAAATTGAGTGCAGCAATGTTTACACATGGGACAGGTGTAGTTGCAGATATTGATATCTGGCATGAACGCATTGGTCATGTTAATGTACAACGACTTAAATCAATGCAAGCCCAAAATATTGTTGCAGGATGGCCTAAATTCAAGGTTGCAGAAATGCATAAGGTATGTGAAGCCTGTCAATTTGGAAAACACGCAAGGAAACCATTTCCTAGACATGTTCAAGAGAGTAAGAAGCCATTGGAATTAATCCACTCTGATGTGTGGACTACTAAAGCTGCATCTATTGGAGGCTGTCATTATTTTGTCACTTTTATTGTTGATGACTATAGCAGAAAAGTTTGGGTGTATTTTATGAAAAAGAAAAGTGAAGTGTTTGGGCATTTCAAAACTTTTAAAGCTATCGTTGAAAAAGAAACAGGCCTGCAAATAAAATGCCTAAGGTCAGATGGAGGGGGAGAGTACCTCTCAAATGAGTTTGCAAGGTTCCTGTAGGAGCATGGCATAAAACAGCAATATTCATGCAGTCATACCCCACAATAAAATGGAATTGCAGAAAGGAAAAACATGCATATTGGAGAGGTATCTCGTGCCATGCTCAACGAAAAAGACTTGCCAGATTTTTATTGGGCTGAAGCAGTTGCTACAGCAGTCTACATAATGGACAGCACTTCCCTGCAGCAATACATGGGATGACTCCAGAGGAGAGGTATACTGGTAGGAAACCAGATATTTCTCATTTGAAAATTTTTGGTTGCATTGCCTATGTTCATGTGCCAGATGAGTTGAGATCCAAGTTGGATCCAAAAGCTGAGAAGTGCATCTTTATTGGTTACTCTCTGCAGCAAAAAGGGTATAGATGCTATAACCCTTCTACTCATAAGTTTACAGTGAGCAGAGATGTTTTTTTTAATGAGATGAGTAGCTGGTATAAACCATAAATGTGATTGATAATGTAGATGCACGGAATGGTAATGCTGCACAGAATTCACAGCAGCAATCACAAGATATTAGTGGACTTAGAGCATCCTCTAGCAGTGGTTCACATTCTTCGCCATGGACAGGCAGATTGAGATCAGGAGAATCTTCTCAAAGCAATGTAGATAGTGGTATGCAGGTATCATGAAAAGGAAAAGAGAAGGTAGATCAGCCCATGTTTGATGTGAATGCAGGTCACTCTTATGTGGATGGTGAATCCAGTGGCTCAGAACAGAGCATTGATGATGAGTTGGGTATTTCTTCTATTGTTACACCTAGAGTAAGGAAGACCAAGGATGTTTTGAGAGCATCTAGGAGTGAACCTACTTTGTGCAGGTCTACCAGAGCTAGGTATCCTGTGGATAGGCTGAAATATGATGGATTTACAGCCATTTACTATGCCTATATGGTCAAAGTGATACAGGAACCAGAACCCACTTCTTTTGAGCAAGCCATGGAAAAAGAAAAATGGGAGAAAGCCATGGATGAAGAAATGGATGCCTTGGAAGAAAATGCTACATGGGAATTGGTACCTTTGCCTAAAGATAAGAATGCGATTGGTTGTAAGTGGGTTTATAAGGTGAAACACAATGCAGATGGTTCTTTGAATAGATAAAAGGCAAGATTAGTAGTCAAGGGGTATGCACAAACATATGGCATTGATTATGAAGAAACATTCAATCCAGTTGCAAGGATGGCAACCGTAAGAACATGCATTGCTATGGCTGCATCAAAGGGATGGTCTTTACATCAGATGGATGTAAAGAATGCCTTCTTGCATGGTGATTTGCAAGAAGAGGTCTATATGGAGCAGCCACCAGGTTATGTGCATACTGTTCATCCTGAGTTTGTTTGCAGGTTGAAGAAAGCCTTGTATGGCTTGAAACAAGCACCTAGAGCATGGTCTGACAAGATAGGACAGTATCTTGTCACTATTGGCTTTCAGATTTCCAAGGTAGATTTCTCACTTTATGTGAGAAAAACAGAGAAAGGTATTATGCTGCTTGTCATTTATGTTGATGATTTGATTATGACAGCTGACAGTGATGAAGATATCCTTCATGTGAAAATGCTATTGAAGTAGAAGTTTGAGATGAAGGATTTGGGAGAGCTGCGTTATTTCTTGGGCATTGAGGTGATTAGATCACCAAGTGGGATACGGCTCTTGCAGAGGCAGTATGGATTGGACATGCTATCCAAATATGGAATGACAGGGTGTAAGCCTATTTTAGTTCCTTTGGAGCAGAATGTGAAGCTGAGTGCAGATGCAGTGAGCTTCTGGAAGACCCTACTATGTACAGACGCATAGTAGGAAGTTTGATTTATATGATTATTACCAGGCCAGATTTGAGCTATGCTATTGGATTGGTAAGTCAGTTTATGCAGGCTCCAAGGAAACCGCATTTGGATGCGGTTAGACGCATACTCAAGTATGTGAAGTCCACATTGCAGTATGGACTACTTTATGAGACTGGGGTTCAGATACAGTTGCATGGATACACTGATGCTGATTGGGCTGGTAGTATTTCTGATAGACGATCTACCAGTGGATATGTGTTCTCTTTTGGGAGTGCTGCAATCACTTGGAGCAGTAAGAAACATCCTACAGTTGCCTTGTTGAGCACAGAGGCTGAGTATAGGGGCGCAGCAATGGCTGCATGTGAGGTAGCTTGGTTGCATAAGCTACTTTATGATATGCATCAGTCTACAGATGGGCCAGTTGTCATTTATTGTGACAACATGAGTAGTATACACTTGGCAAATAACCCAGTCTATCATGCTAGAACAAAGCACATTGAGGTGCATTATCACTATGTGCGGGAGAGGGTTTTACTAGGTCTTATTGATCTAGTTTATGTCAGCACAGAGGATCAGGTAGCTGACATATTCACGAAGGCATTGGGTGCAGAGAAGCTGTGCAAGTTCAGAGACCTGCTTGGTGTGCAGGAATTGGGATTGACCTCGAGGGGGAGTGTTGAGATATCGAGCTCCACTCGTGATATGCCAGGGTGACCGTTGTGCATTTATGTCACCGACTTGTTAGCTGCAGATGCGGTTGGTACACCGCCCATGAATAATACCTAGATGATAGCTATCCTTATCTACTCTAGTTCGTGGCTCAGTTAGTATGCCACCTTAGTTAGTTGAGTTTGGTTTGAGACCCACATATAGGGTTTTTCTATTTCTTTTGTACTTGAGTTCTTTTGGCTTACACAACTAAGAAGAGGAAAATTGTTTTCAGCCTCCACCTGTGTGTGTATTCCCCCATTGTGCAAGCAAGAAAGCTACAAGTGAGACTCCTTCCTTCTCTCCCACAATCTTGACAATGGATAGCTCTGCTGATGGTTTAGAGAAGCGTTCAGAAATAAATCCCCCTCCATAAGGTGAGACCAGGCAACTAGGGGAGGATTGAGAAGAGGAGGAGGAAGAGAGTCTCCCCTCCTCCAACCATTGGGTGGGACATCATGAGGCCTCTCTTCCAAATAGCGAAAGTATAGAAGAGCACAAAGAACACCACTTTGGGCATGAGGGCTCCACTGCAATGGAGAGGAATAGCAGTAGCAGCCAACGATGGCATTCTAAAGTAGGAGCTGGGTCGAGTAGCCTTGCGAACACTCCAGGTAAAGACAAAGGTAAGAAACCAAATAAAGTAGGTAAGAAATGAATAACGTAAAGAATATTTCTTATAACTGCAAAGGACTCTTAGAAAAGTCCAAAGCACTAGTATTCCATAATTGGCTACATCTGAATGCCATTAACCCCGACATCATTTGCCTCCAAGAAGTCAAAAGAGCTGGTGAGCGGTTGGAGAGAAACTTCCTAACCATTAAAAATGAATTTACATGGTACTCAACGAAGCATAAGGGGGGTGCAGGAGGAGTTGCAATTGGTGTAGGCTCCAATTTGCAACCTTACATCCAAGTTCTCTTAGATCCGGGAAACTATTGGGTTGGTGTTAGGGTCAAAGACATGGAGGAGGTTGCAGTTATCTCAATATATGCTTGGGGAACAAATAAAGATAAGCCTAGAATATGGGACTTGAAAAAACTCCTAGACTACCCTATTACCCATGCAGGGGATTTTAATTTTGTTGAAAAATTAGAGGATTGCTTTGAAGCCAACTTGGGGAACGTCATCTTAGGTAAGGAGAGAGACTCATGGCTCAACCTCAAAAGATTCTAGAGCCTCATCGAGAACCTAACCCGGAGGCTGACTTCAATTGGTTGAAAAATCAACGTGGGGGCCTTCTAAGGAAAGCAAGAATAGATAGATTCTATGTCACATTAGGACTGTTGTCCACCTATATGGATTCCAAGACAAAGGCATCACACAACATCTCCCTCTCTGACCATAAACCAGTCCAACTTACTTTTTCCACTACAAGTCACACCGTTAGAGCAAGGTGGTTCCATGCTGACCAGTCCTTCTTCCAGATGGACTTCGTCTAGAAATCCTCGGAGGCCATATGGAGGGGGACTTTCACACTTCCACTTGCCCTGGCTAAGGCCTGGGAATCAGCACTAAAGGACACCCAGAGATTCCTAAGAGAGGCCAAACTTCAAGTTACCCAACAAAGAAGGGGAAAAAAAAAATGGATCTACCAAGAGGTTATCTTGTTGGAAAAAGCAATGGAAGAGGGACAGATAGAAGTGCAAGATAAACTATTGGAATCCAAAAGCCGAATCCCTCCAGGTGTACTTTCGAGGGTGGTGGGCAGGTAAAATTTATCGCCCCATGAAAGAACAATTTAAGCTACTCAAGCTCAAGAAGGAGAGGGACAAAATCCCACTACTCATAAAGAACGATGGATCCTAGGTGGTCTCGCAAGAGGAAAATCTTGAGATTGCCTACGACTATTTCACAAGAATATTCAGTCAACCCTCTTAGTCTCACTCGGTCAAGACAACTGCGATGGCTAAAATAGCTAGATGTCGGCACTCAGTAGTTCCCGAAGCCACAACAAAGTTTCTAGAAGAAGACCTAAAGGAATTCAAACTAAGCGACAACATAGACTCTTTATCAAAAGGGAAATCCCCAGGGCTCGATGGCCTCCCCAATGAATTCTTGCAAGAATTCAAGTGATTTCTCCTCTCCCCTCTTACCAGGGTTTGGAAGGAGGCTATGGCTAAAGGGTCTCTTCCACTATGCATCAACGAAGGGGTAGTCAAATTGATTCAAAAGAAGGATTCCAAGGACGACCTAGCTAATTGGAGACCTATCACATGTTTATCAACAACCTATAAAATCTTTGCCAAAACTCTAGCTAGAAGGCTAAGTACCCACCCAGATAAGTGGATTAGATGGGAGCAAAAAGGCTTCATTAAAGGTAGGTACATTCTTGATGCAATTGTAGGTCTGTGGGAGGGGATGGAACACGCTTAGAGAAATAATCAAGATGTCATCTTCCTTAAGATCGATTTCGACAAAGCATATGATAGAATTGAGTGGGACTTTATCCTACAGTATCTTCACGATATGGGTCTCGGGCGTAGATTCATTAGATATGTTAGTGTGTTGTTTAGCAATGCTTCAGCGAGAATCTCCATTAATGGAGAGCTTACCAAACTGTACATCCTAAGAAGATCTATTCGACACGGATGTCCTTTGGCACCTCTACTGTATGCCATAGCTATGGGCACACTTGGATGGCTACTAGAAGACCAACTCAACCAGGGTAATATCCAGGGTATCCAACTCTCAAGCTCAGCTAGACAGATGCTGCTCAACTTATTTGTTGATGACACAAATGCAACAATAAAAAATGATGATCGTTCAATTAAAACCTTCTTGATGTGCCTCCACAAATTCTATCTGGCTTCAAGATCTAAAATAAATCATGCTAAAACAGGCATTTGGTCCATGCTAGCCCCCTCGCCCCAATGGCTATTGGATGAAGGATGCCAAGTTATCCAAGAAGGGAAAATATTCAGACTCCTAGGTATCCCGATGGGTTTTGGGGTCAATTTAAAACAAAGATGGCAGTGGGTAATGGACAAGGTCAGTGATAAGCTCGATCTCGCTAGAAGGGCTTTCAAAATGGGATGGCTGCGAGGAAGTTTGTCCTACATCACTTTGTATACTCAGCGTGTATCTACTTCCTTCGTGTTGGAAACTAAGTAATTCATGCATTAAACAGTTAGATGTCACGTGTAGAAACTTTCTGTGGGGAGGAAACTTTCATGGATATAAAATGCCTAAAGTTGCTTGGGATACTTGTATACTGGGAAAAAAAATAGGGTAGCTTGGGGCTTCCAGATATAAATCTATGGCTTCCAAACTAGATGCAAAATGGATCATCAGGAGCCAGCTCCTTCTGGAAGATGATTGGGCCATACTTTCGAATCACGACTTCCAAAAGCGGGTTCTCTATGAGGGGATCACATTTCAAAACTTACCGGTATTTAACATCCTCTTTAGTCACGCATGCCTCCATATAAAAAAACCATCCCAACTTCTTAGAACCATGTGGGATGCTTGGTTACAATATAAGATAGAGTACCCAATTGAAATCAAAATGAAAAAAATTCATGCATGGGCACCTAGCGACTCATTTTGGTTCAGTATTACATTGCCCCCAATCAAAGAAGATCTAGCCAAATCAGCAGGCAAACTTCATAAGAAAGGAATTCTCATGTGGAATAACCTTTGGGATAGCACACATAAGTCATGGAAAACACCATTAGCCCTCAAAACGGAGTTCAGACTAAACAATCAAGGCCTCGATACAATCATTAATAGAATTAATGTATGAGATGCTTCTAGTACTGGTTGGATGCTTAGTAATTTGCAAGTTAAAGTAGAGGACATCCGTTGGAAAGGAAGACTTCGACTTCTCCCCCTCCCGCCCCTCTGATGGATGTGACACAAGACTTGTGGGTAAGCTCAATAAAAGGTGGAACATACAGTGGTCAAAAGCTTAGTGGTACTACATATTCGAGCAGGCATGGTCGGTCTCCCTCCTCCCTAAACAATCAATTTTGCTATGGACTATCCTTTATCATGTTGTGTGGACTAATGAGAAGGCAGCCCGAATTGGCAAGGGGAATGGACTTTGCCCCAGGTGTGGTCACCGGTCAAAGTCCATTCCCCACCTTTTTATCTCATGTCCAGCTAACCAAGAATGCCTTCAAGAGCTACACAGAATACTCTTCCCCCTTCACCCTACCTCTCTCTTGTGGAAAGAAATCTTCCTTGGTGAGGCTAACTGCCTTCCCCCAGTTATTTGGATGGTGGTAAGAGGAGCATATCTATGGGCCATTTGGACCTCCAAGAATGACTGTGTTTTTAAAAGGAAGTACTCTAAGCCTAAATGGTTCTTTATCTCCCTTGTTTGGTGGCAAGTGGCTGGCATGAAGATGATCATCTACAAAGAAGAAGCTAGGAAGATGTTGTAGAGAGTCAATACTTCGATGGGGAAGAAGGAGAGGAAAGATGCATTGATGGCGAAAGAAAGGGAAGCTGCCGAGATACTCCTTTCCGTAAAGGAAGCCATCACGGAGGCCTGCCCATATTCAACCTCGGATTCATAGAGTGCTTTCATCCATGCCAGTTGACCCCTGCCATCTTGGAGGCCAATCCATTTTTTGGTTAGAAGCTTTTATAGTTGTTTGAGTGTATCTTCGCCTTCTACATATATAGATGATTGAATTGCTGTTACCGCACACTCATCTTCACGGTCCAATAATGTCTGTTACTAAGTGTCACTCATCGCGGTTCTCCTCCCCAGCTCATCAAGGTTGACACCTCCCCTTGTACAAACCTTTTCACTTAATACAATTCAATGTTTTTTGAAAAGAGAGAGAGAGAGAGAGAGAGAGAGAGAGAGAGAGAGAGAGTATTTTTAATGGATACAAGTGGGAGAGTTCAAAAGTTAAATCTACCTATTGATGATGGACTCATCCATTAAAGGCATTTCTAAGAGTAGACACGAATGCTACTACGATAGTAAATATGGGTTGTAAATCGACCATCATTGACCGCATAATGGCCGTGTTGAGAGCGAGGGTCACGCGAGCTAGTTACATTTACCCATATAGAATGAAATATTATAGGATTCTAAGCAGCACTAAGATTATTCCTTTACATTCATAGAGAATGAAATATTATAAGATTCCAAGTTGACCCAAGAAGTGGCGGCACGGCAGGTGACGGCACCACCCACTCGTGCAGAGTCACTTATTATTCTAATTTATTAATAAGAACTTAATATTGTCGTCGTCGGCGCTTTTTAGACGGCGCCTGTGCTGGGGGTGTAGTCATTTGTAGTTCTGGCGAAGGCAAGAGCCGCAAGACGTCGTCCTTGGCGGGTGTGTTCGCTGTGTTGTCAATCATGTCTTGCGCGGCCTTGTACAATTCCGTGAAGTTCTGCATCCACTGCAGCATCGGGGCCTTGGCTCCGCCATTCATCTCGGACACATAGCTTAGCAATTCGTTATTGGTGAGATTCTTGAGACTGAGGATCCCTCGGGAAGCGTACACGACAGTCTGGCTTTCATAATACTTGGTAATGCCTTCTGAGGTGAAGGTGTACTTGTACATGCAAATGTCAACTCGATAGAACGCGAAGCCGTGAGGGATGATGAGGAATGTGGTGTGCGTGCTAGATCCAGCACAGGAATTGCCCAGGAACACACTGCAGGCTCCGCTCACCATCTTAGTGATAGCGTCAATCAGCTTATCTCCGGCGCTGTCGTCCCCCTTGACGACACCGAATATTCCTTGCACAAGAGAATTGACTCCATCCTCGATGTTCGACGATGGGTTCGATTCGGTCGATGTTCCAATGAACATATCCTCGCGATCTTGACGTCCACCAGCAACCTGCCATTTGTCAAACTCTCCAGGATTCTTGTAGGCTTCCGTGACTTGTAGCCGGAAGTTGTTGGCGATCATTTTACCGTTCTCCTCGCACAGTCGCAGGTTGTCTTTTACCAATTTTGCAGTGTCGTCCTCGGCTTTGCTGAGTGTCTTTCGAACCGCGCTGATTGCAGTTCCCATATTTCTCAGTCTAAGGAAACAGACGAAGGGGAGAGCTGCAGAGAAAACAGACGATGGCAGAATGAAGTGGGAGACGGGGGGAGCGGGAGACAGTGGTTACCGAGGGGGAGGGAGGGAGATAACGATGGAGAGGGGGTGAGTGTGGGGCGTGTGTCGAGAGGGTGCTATAAGGAAAGGATGGATTATGGATAACAGCAGGATTGAAGACTCTTCTCATTTTGGTAACTTCGTTTGCGTTAGTCGCACTCTCTATGGGCCTTTCAACTTTACACATAAGGGGGGGCGGGGCGCCCGCCATCCCATGTGCAAGACGGGCCTGCTGCCTTTACACACCATCCGCCCGCTGTATGATAAAATCTATCACACACAAAACGCGTTTCACACGCGAAATGCCCACCAGATCCAACTTGCCCACTTGTCTTTAAATACATTGTACCTTGAACTTTGAAAAATTGAAACCCTATCTTCTATGCCCACAATTTATCCAGCTTGCCCACTTGTCACTTTGTACCTTTAACTTTGAAAATTGAAACCCTATTTTCTATATCCACTAGTCGGTGTGCACGAAAGTCTGTTTTCCCAAACGTCTCGATTTCCTCCCCCTAAAGTTTCTAACCGGAACTACTTTGAAATCTTTGCAAATTTTCCACATTTTTGAACTACTTCATTGTATTTTTTACCGGTTGTTTTTTCTCTAACCCCTCTGCATTTTTCAACCGCGGCTTGAGGCGTTATAACCTAAGGCAAACCCTTCCCGCACACTGCCTCATACTAATCTCTAATTATCAAGGTGGTTGGGTTTTCAACCTAAGATTGGAATCCAAAGTTTGTTTTACGTCCTAGTGCCCCCACACAATATATATATTGCCCTTACTTAAACATCTATTTTTGGATGGTCTTCTTACCAAAATGCCCTACCTTAAGCACAATGGCAGTTAGAAAACAACCTTGCACTATACTAAGTTGTATAAGCAATACTCACTTCGTTTCAAGAGAAAAACTTTTAAACCCATCAATTTCATAAAATTGACACATTTATTCTCTAGAAATAGCTCTAAAAGTGGAAAGCAGAAGAAATAAATCTAACTTTTTCATCAAAATTTTACTAAATTTTAGAGTTTTCTGAGGAATTGCAATGCATGTACCTTCTACATTACATGTTTTAAACATGTGTGGGTCCCTCCCCCATGTCCACTCTATGAAGAAAACCATATGTCTATCGTTCAACAATATAATGAATATTGTTTTTCTGACTCTATCTCTTATGAGTTACCTCCTTCACGAGAAAATGATGATATGTGCTTGTGCTAGGAAGTTCACCTCCTAATAAGTCCCCTTATCATCTATCACATGCGCAACAATAAGAGATTTTATCTCAAGTGACTGAGCTAATGGAAAAAGGGATTATAAACCCTAGCTCCGTCTCCTTTTCCTACTCTTGTAAAAGAAGGATGGGTCTTATTGCATGTGTGTAGACTATCATGCACTAAACAAGAACACAATTAAGAATAGGGTTTTGGTCCCTCACATTAAAGATATCTTTGATAAGCTTCAAGGTTCTTCTTACTTTAGCAGGATTGGCATTAAATGCATCTATCATCAGATAAGGATCGTATCGAGTGACATACACAAGACTACATTTTGTGGTTTGTATGAATATCTAGTAAGGCCATTTGGGCTTACTAATGCTTCAGAAGTCTTTCATTGATTAATGGAAAGGATTTTTTGTAGGCACCCAGCTTACATGGGAGTACTCTTTGATGACATAATTGTCCACTTTAAGTCTTTACAAAAGGACACAAAGAGAACTTAAACACGATTTTTGAAGAATTGTATGATAATAATTTTTATGTCAATGGCAAGAAAAGTGAATTCTTTCTTGAAGAGATAAGATACCTTGGCTATATTATTTCTAAGGAAGGTATCCGCATGGATCCTGAAAAGCTTAGAATAATAAATGAATGGCATGTAGCCAAGAATCTACATGAGCTAAGAAGTTTTAGTGGCTTGTGATTATATTATAGACACTTCATTGATAAATTTTTTGTGATATCATGTCCTCCCCATGATTTAACAAAGGAAAACATTAAGTTTCAATGGACTCCAAAAGAGGGCACTTCCTTTAATCATTTCAAAGAAAGGCCTTTGATGAAACCTGTCAAGAAGTGGACTGGAGAGAGAGAGAGAAAGAGAGTGATGAGGAGAGAGAAATACTAGAATTGGAGAGAGAAATACAGGAAAGAGAAAGAAGCCATAGAAGCTGTGAGCAAGATGGGAGAGAAGGACAGTAATGTATTAATGTATAAAAAAATATGAGAAATTTTACATGTCCTCTCCTTTATACCAATGTCAGTGTGATATGGCATAACATCAATAATATTTGCATACTAAATCCTTATTATTCCGAGTTCTTACAATCCATCCCGTCCCAAAGGTTTTTGTCCTAAAAAACAAACTTAAAAAACTAGAAAATGATGGATAGAACAGAGTATTACTGTGTTTTTATAGCTTTACAGATGGGTAAATGAATGAAAAATGACCAACATATGGACTAAAATGGAAGAACAAGAATAGGCCTCAGCTATATACATGATCAAGAATGCTTCAAAAGTATATGGAACCATAAGATCTTCAATTGATAAACTCAAAATGAAGTAGACAACTTGTTGTGTAAACAACACCTGATGGATCAAATCTGCCATAACTTTTAGTAGAAGTGTCCAAATGAGACGTACCACATGTCAAAACGTAGCTCTTGAAGAGTACTTTGACCTTATATAGGTGGCTGAATTCTAAAAACTAGGCATAATAAAAACTGTCCTAAAACAACGTACTGTCCTGACCCAGTCTCTACACCAAAACTAGCTCCATAATCAATAGGCTTCAGCCCATGACTAATGTATCCCTTAAGAAAGAAAACTCATCCAATATAGAATTAGGCCTCCAAGAAGCTTCTTCATATGGTAAACCTCTCCATTTGATCAAATATTCCATGATAGAACAAGATCGAAGCTTTTTCTCGCATTGACCTATGACAGCCTCTGGGATGTATTGAATAAGATCTTCTTCATCAATAGGTGGCAGCTCATCAATTGTATCAACTGGATCACCATAGAAAGGCTTGAGCTGACTAACATGGAAGACATTATGAATCTTTGTAGAAGAGGGCAGCTCCAACCTATATGCAAGGTCTCCAATACACTTTAGGATCCGATAGGGACCATAAAATCTATAAGCAAGCTTGTTACTAGATCCATCTTTCAAAGTGGAATACCTAGACTTGGGCACCTTCAATAAGACCAACTCTCCTTCTTGGAACTCTAAAGGCCACCTCTTCTCATCAGCATACATCTTCATTTGGTCTTGAGCTTTCCTCAAATTCATTTACATTGCTGAAGAAGGGTTTGCATTCTTTCCAACTCTTCTTTCCCATGAGGATTGATTCTTTCATTAAATATGACTGTGGGCAAGGGCACCTTATAGCCATACGTAGCCTCAAAGGGTGAAACTCCAATGCTAGCATGAGTAGAGTTGTTGTAGGCAATGTCAGCCAAGTGTAACCAAGAATCCCATGAATTTTGGACATCATAGCGAAAATGGCAAAGATAAGTCTCCAACCATTTATTAACCCTTTTTGTCTATCCATCAGTTTGTGGATGATAGGCTGTAGATGGAGCCAATTTAGTACCCATAGATGTGAACACCGCCTGCCAAAAGTTACTCATGAACTTTGAGTCTCTATCATGAACAATCACCTGTGGTAATCTATGTAGTCTAAAAATCTGCTCCATGAACTGACTGGCCACTTGAGAGGTAGTAAAATGGGTCTTGGTTGGAATGAAATGGGCTGCCTTGGTGAGTCTATCCACCACCACATATATACTATTCCATCCCTTCTTGGTAGCCCGAGGGGTCCACTAGGGTTTACCGTATGGTACCATGTGAGTGTAAGGGAGGGGGGTTATTTAAGGGAAGGAATGTACATTTTATAAGGTAAGGTCCCATAAATAGGGGTTAGATAAGGAAGTTTTTCATATATTTATTGCACGTAGGTGACGTCTCTTTATTACTACTAGTGAATCCCGCGTGCTTGGTAGTAGGCAAGCCAGTAATAAAGTCCATGGTAATGTGCGTCCATTTTCGTGTAGGAATGGGTAATGGCTGCAACAAACCACCTGGCTTATGAGTGCTATCCTTATTTTGTTGACAAGGCATACACTTCATGACAAAGTCTTTGACATCTTTCCATGGCACTTTCCAATAAAAACTTTTGTTGATCCTATCATAAGTCTTGAAAACTCCAAGATGTCCAACTAAAGGCGAAGAATGTAGTTCCTCCAAAAATTTCATTGTAAAAGAAAAGGTAGAAGGAATGAAAATCTTGCCATTCAACCGAATAAGGCTATTTTTAAGCTGATAATGCAAGTTTTCTTCCATAAGACCTTGATGTAATTTCTAAAAAATATAGTTGAGTTCTTCAAAAGCCTCTTGTAGTTCTTCAATCTAATCATTATGTAGTTCAGTCATTGCTGAAACTTTGCAAGTCCACATACGAGAAAGAGAATCAGCCACTATATTGTCTTTACCCCTTGTATGAGTGATGTCAAACTCATAATTTTGTAGTGTAGCTACCCACCTACGCTACTTAGGAGTAAGATTGGACTGAGTAAGGAAATACTTAAGAACCCTGTGATCACTCTAGACCTTGAATCGGTTGCCATACAAATAATGGTGTCATTTCTTTATTGCATGCAAGATAGCCAATATCTCTTGGTCATAAACATTCATGGCCATTTCTTTATCTGTTAGCTTATGGATTTCAAAGGCAATCACTCCATGCTCCTGTAACAAAAAAACCCCAATACCATGACCACTGGCATCACACTGGATGGTAAATTCTTTGGAGAAGTTTGGGCATACTAAGATAGGAGCAGAGGTGAGGAGTTCCTTTAACTAGTTGAAGCTACTATTTGCAAGAGCATCCCAAAAGAAAGCCTCCTTCAACCTGTCAGACAAAGGAGCTGCAATAGCCGCATAATGCTTGATGAATCGGTGATAGAATGAAGATAGACCAATAAATCCTCTAAGAGAAGTAGTAGTAGTGGGTGTTGGCCAATCTTTTATACATTGCACCTTCTTGGGATCAGTGTGTATCCCTTTTTCACTGACAATATGTCCCAAGTATTCCAATTCAGTTTGCATGAAAGAACATTTCTTCTCCTTGGCAAAAAGCTTGTGATGTCTCAATATATCAAAAACCCTCCTCATATGTGCTAAGTGATCCTGTAAAGTCTTAGTAATGTAAATCATAATGTCATCAAAGAACACCAAGACAAACTGAAAGAGGAAAGGCTTGTTAACCGTCAGAGGAACAAGGTGGAAAATCTGGAAAAGCTAAAGCAGAAGATAAAGGCCAAGGCAAAGTGGAATGGAAGACGAAGGCGCGCCAAGAAAAATATAGAAACACAAGAAGTGCAAAAAAGTCCTAAATAAGGGAAAAAGACACACAAGGAAAAGCGCAAGTCAATACTTTTGTAAAAGAGTGCAAGCGCATCATGATTTAATTTAAGGAGCGTCAGGCTCTCACCCGTGCAATTTGTAAATGTAGATGGGTGGTGGAAAGGAAGCTAGGAAGATAGAACGACAATGGGAAGAAGGTCCTAGGCCACGGTTGGCCATGTAAAAAAGGGGATAAGGGGATGACCGCCCAAAAGGGATTTAGGGTTTTGTATATAAAGTTGAAAAGTGAATGAGAAGCTCATTCTTGTGTGTGGCCAAAAGTGGCTGTCCCCTTCTTCTTCTTCTTCTTCTTGCTTGCTTGCTTGCTTCCTTGAGCTTGTGCTTGAGAGAGGGAGTGTGAGAGTTTGAGGGAGTGAGTGTGTGAGGGTGAGGGACTGGGGAGGAGAAGCTCTCCATCTTCTCATCTCTTCTTCTCTTCTCTTCTCTTGCTCACGACGATGAATCTTGGAGCTTGGAGCTTGAGGATGGAGCTTGCTTGAAGCTTGCACTTGGATCGTGGAGCTACCAGAGTGTGCAGGAGAGGAGGTAACTCGATCGGCATGGAGATAAGCTCACTACACCCGTAGATATGGATGGTGCGTCGGCTATGTAAGAGGTAGCCATTAGTGCTCGGCTTGGAATGCTTGAAACAATAAGTGGTCCATGGGTCTTGGCAGTTGAGCGAAAGCTCCCACATTTTGGTTCTTTTTTCTGGACCAATGGATTCAAGCCTTGAGCGCTTGCGCGCTTCGAATCAAGCATCAAAGTAAGGGTTTTCCCCGAACCGGTGCTTGAGGTAGATAGGTAGGAAGCGAGGGTGTTGAAGAGGTATTCGATCTCCTTAGCAAGTAGGTTTTTGGTTTTTTGGATTTGGAAAAGCATACTGGAGTAGTACATGTATTTTTCTTGTGATTTGGATGCATTAGGGTAGGAAAAAAAAAGAAAAAGAAGAAAAACAAGCAATAGACTTTCTGTTGTCATAACAGGGTATGAGTTTGATTTGTTTGCCGATTTACATTTTGGAGTTTATTGGCTATTCCAGGTATATACAACTCTTCCTCTCCATCCATAGCTTTGATTTGGAGGTGTGTGTGATAGGCCGTGACCTGAATTGTGTGATTCGAGCGATTTATCGTTGCGCCAGCCAAAATCGTGCTGTGTTTGGACCGTTCGAGTGACGACGATTCTGGGCCGAGTCCCAGAATCAGTCCTCGGCCCACTACCACTCAGACCACTTGACTCGGCCCACTCGACTTGGACACCCACTGCTCGGCTCGTCCGAATTGATCATTCGAACCAACTTTGAAATTTGGCCCTCGACCCACTCGACTCTCGAACAACCGAACTCGGACTGGCCGAATTTAACATTCGGACCAGTTACATTCGGACCTTCCACTCGGCCCTTGGACGAGCCGAATCGGGCACTCGGCCCCTGCAATTGGACCTGTTGGGCCGAGTTTAGATTTTTTCAAATTTTAACCTAAAGACAGTGAAACTGACCAAGAGACCAGTTACATTCGGACCAGTTACACTCGAACCTTCCACTCGGCCCTTGGACGGGCTAAATCGAGCACTCGGCCTCTGCAGTTTGGACATATTGAGCCAAGTTTAGATTTTTTTCAAATTTTAACCTGAAGACAGTGAAACTGACCAAGAGACCATATAGAGTCAAAACCATATCATAGATCAATCACTGGGTTGAAACTTAGAGCAAGTAGTTCAAAATTTGGCTATAAACGGTCTTTCAAATCACATATGGCATTTATCGTACCGGCCCTGCGGGCCGAGGGGGACTGTCCCACCCCCCTCAGACCCCCACAAAGGGGTCTGCCCCCTCCGCACCTCCCCCAAGTAGGTTGGAGATAAAATGCGCGCCATGACAGGTCCTCCAAAATAGACCCTAGTGTAGTAATGGCTCTACACGAGCATGGATTCTCACTTGCAAAAGAGTAACCAAAAGCCCATACCCAAACATAGACAAACAGAGACCCTAGAACCTCAATGGGCCCATCTAGCTAACAAGGGCAAAAAGGCCACATTGCAAAAACACATACGTGTGGCATTTGGACTGCATCTAGTCAAAGTGGAAATCAACAACATCAAGCTACAACTGCTAGGATGACTAGATATGGCAGTCCTAATGATAGATGCACCTTGAATAGCACTACACAGGCGATCCAAGGCATTAGTGGAGAATCCACATCTGGTCGTGTAGTTGGGGACTCAAGGGTATTTGTTAGAAGGCTTAAATTTACAAGCCAAGACCCGGAAGACGAAGACATAGTACCACTTGCTTATCTTAGGGTCAAACTCACCACGAAAAGAGAGCATACTATCGATGCTCTGATTGAAGATTTTAATAACTTGACCTATGAATCATGGACCCTCCTAGGCCAACCAAAGCTCACATCGACTAATGCAACTCTTAGCCCTTACGGGGGACACCCAAAGTATTCATAGGGAAGTGGAGAATCCTTGCGACAATTGAAACTGAAAGCTTGCCTATCCTATTTCATGTTCCTCCAAATAGTGCTAATTATGGTAAGGAAACCCTCCTAGGATATCCCTTCAAAAGGGTGACCAAGTGTGAGGCCGACTATGTAGCACAGAGGATACACCTGACACTATCGGGTGTGAGGATAGTCACGACCTTTAGCAAGGGTAGCCTCATCGAACCTCGAGGGAAAGGCAAGGAACGTGCTGACATAACAGTCAAGCCTACTAACGAGAGCAAGGACTTGTTAGAAGATTTGATACAAGCACAGGTCGAACAACGAGAACAAGTGTGAGTGAGGCCATGTCTAAAACAAGAAGGTTAGGAGACAATGCCAAGGACGGGATTTGGACCTATAAATATCTTAGAAGACCCCAAAATAAGCACAAGCCTTATAGATGAAGGCATCGATGGTGGGCCAATACAATGCCAAGATGGATATCCAAAGCGTTGCTATGTGCTCAAGGGTATTATGTAGGTAACCAATGGATTTGGGTACCAAAACCCCCTGCTAAACCACCTCTATCAGATGAAGGCCAGATTGCATCAAAAGCAATGAAGCATAGGAGAAAATCTAAGAGAAACTCCAGGTCTCGAGGCAAGAAACCAAACATGAGTGTTCGAAAGAAAGAGCCTCATCCTAACATGCTTAATAAGTAGATGCCATATGTAACCATTGAGCATACACAAAGACCACTAGTGCTCAAGGAGCTTTTGACTTCCCAATAGGATAATGAGTACCAGAGGCACAACACTGCTCGTGAGAAGGCTGATTGCTCAACAAAGCAAATGGCACAATCGTCTAATAGCCTTAAGCAAATCATTCAGCCAGTGCCAAGTCCACCTAAGAGTCCTAGATCTCCTACACCCTCTTTTCCCAAACAGACATAGGAAGCACAACAACATTCGTCAAGGGCAGCTACTCAATCCCAATCTCTATCTCCATCTAAGCTTCCAAATTTCCAAGAGGTGGAACATGGCACTATCTATAGCTCTCGGCCCAAGGATATGCCTGTGCAATAATGTGTCTAGCTCACCTCATGCTCATCTACACAGGTGAATGCTCAAAGGGCAACAAGAAACACGACCACTTCTGATCGCCCTAGGGACTTGACACTGCAATCCACCAAGAGTTGTTGAGTGTTGAAATGACTTGTTTTTTGGCTGATTTTTGTTGTTTTTGAGAGCTGAATGGTTGATTTTATGAGATGATTGATTGGTTTGGAAGTGGTTTGAGAGTTTTTTGGATGATAATTGATTGTGTTTTGGAAGTTCATGATGTTTATTAGTGGTTCTGTGATGTTTTGATAGGTTCTTATTGGTTCTGTATACCTTCTGTTTTGTTCTGTTTTGTTCTGATTGTCTTCTGTAAGGAGGGATGGAGTATTGATTGATGAAGATTGAGATATTGAGAAAGCTTATTGAGTGGTTTGTGAGAGTTTGGAATGGTTTAAGTATGAGTTATGTGGTTTTGATAACCTTCTGTAGGTCTTATGTAGAGCTCTGTTTCTGTTCTGTTCTATTCTGTACTGTAGCTGTTCTGGTACTGTTCTGTGATTGTTCTGTATGCTTCTGTATGTGTTTTGATGGATGAGAGTGCAGCTTGGGAAAGTTTTCTAGCCTTGGAAAGAGGTGAATACAAGTGCAAAAGAGCTGAAAGAAGTAGCTGTTGAAGACTCAAGTGAAGACTAGAGTGAAGTGACAGTAGTGAGCTATGAAAGGACACTGTAGTGGCTCTAATGACTCTTCATATCAGACATACCTCTTGGGAGGGGTATCCACGACCTAAGAAGAATTATTGAGAGTGATTTTGAGAGGTTGTGGTGAGGATATGATGTATTATTGATGGAGAGAGAGAGAGAGAGAGAGTCAGAGATAGCCAATTTTACTAAAACAGAGTGATTGTATGTGAGAGATTGAGAGAGAAGACTATGAAGATATTGAAGATGAATAATATGTGATGTATTTCCATTCAAAGATGGTGTATTCCTTTGCTTTCTTTGTTCTATTGATGGATTTTGTGAAGATATTGAAGAATATGGTTGATTCTATCAAATCCGTGGGAGATCTACATGATGATGTATGAAGATTTGTTGTGCATGGTGTTATTTTCTTCATTGTGATCATATGAAACATGATAAACAAGCTTGTTGATGTTACAAGATAGATTTTCTTGCAAGAGAATTCCCTTTTCCTTGGTGTTCCTCTTGGGGCTCCATGTTTTTGGTGCGCAGCCGGGGAAACTTGCCATCAACAAGCACTAGAAGAGGCTGAAAATGAAGGAAATGGCATTGCCAAGAAGAGAAGAATTCAATGGATGTTTGTAAAGTTCATTCTTCCACTGAAGAGTTGGAATTTCTCATAATCAAAGCCACTTTCCACAAGAAGTTCATCCCACAATGGCGGAAACACATCACCATCATGATGCATGCTCTATGTGGTGGACAATTTCCTCTTCCTGTTGAAGCAGCAGAAACTTGCATCTTGGTGGCCAATTGTTTGGGAATAAACTAAAGAGTAGAAACAGAGAGAATGACCATCAATGGAAGATTTGGCATTCATTGAGAAGTTTCCAGACAACATCAAGTGGGAGATTGTGAAGAAGCTTCAAGAGTCTTGGTCTGTAGAGGTTTACAAAGATAAGAAGGAAAAGAGTTGAAATTTGTTCGTGGATGCTCAACAGGAAGATACATGGGATGCTTGGTGTATTGATAATCTTCTGTTTGTTCAATTAGCAACCCACTGGAAGTTGGTAGACAGAGTGTTTTTCACAACATACATTGTTGAAACTATCAGAAGCTGGCATTACTATGATGATGGCACCACCACAATGCTCAGACGTATGCATTTTGACACCTTCAAAACCGAATACCTTCCTCTGTGCAGTGGAATGAAAGCAGAATTCAGGGACGTTGAAAAGAAAGAAGTAGAAGAAATGTTGGCAAGAGAGTCCTCAGAGACTGAAGCCTTCTGTTAACCCTCTGTGGGGCACTAACAACATAGTGGAGCCAATCCCTTGATGAATGACGCAATAAAGAGGCAAGCGTTAGAACGAGTCCAGAGGTACGTGAGAAGAGAGAAAGCAAAAATCAAGGCCGAGAACGAGCTCGAAGCCGCCTTTGACGCCCTTGAGGAACTCTTTACAGAAGTCCCAATGGCACATCAAGCCCTTCCTCCTCCTGCTGGAGGTCCACTTCCAAGCCAAATCCGTCCTGGAAATATTGATGACAGGCCAGCGAATGTAGTCCCATTGCCAGTTTTTAAGGGAGAGTACAATGAAGACCCCGATCTTCATGTAGCAGAGTTTATGGTAGCGTGTGTGGCTAACAATGCCAGAACCCCTGAGCATTGGTTGGCAATATTTCCCGCCACTTTCAAGGGCGTGGCGTTTCAGTGATATGAGAGACAAGCAGTAGGAACTTTTGGCACATGGGATGACCTGAAGTTGGCCTTTCTCACTAAATTCAGGCGTGAAGGTTTTGAAGAGCGGATGAGAGAGGAATTCATGAACCTAAGTCAGTCCTATGGAGAAAGAGTAGAAGCCTATGTCTCACGAATGGAATCCATCCTAAAGAGATGGACTAACCATAATCTAGATGATGGCATTTAGAAGGGAGTGTTTCTCAGAGGATTACAACCAGAAGTCCGTAAGTTTGTGGAGCTGCAAAGACCAGCCACCCTGCAAGCCGCAAAACAGAAGGTGCAAGACTGTACGATGAAGTGGAAGCTAGATTAGCGATGAATACAAGAAGAGGAGTCCTACCTCCTCTAATGCCAGGAATGATGTATCCACCAAACGCAGTTCTAGGGACTATTCCCTATCCCTACCAACAAATGCCCCCGATATCACATACAGTGCACCAAATCCACAGTGGCCACCATCCATGCCTCAAATGGTGGTTCAACCACAACAACAATGGTCCCAACCAATTTCCTCAATGCCAAATCAGCAACAGTGGAATCCTGCCAACTGGAGCCAACAGCCAACAGTTCAAACATGAGCCTTGAATCAGAACTAGAACAGAGACCCCTCTGTACCAGCCCAACCCGTTTATGCAGTGATTACAGAGACTCCTCAAAACCCTACTGCCAGTACGTCCGGAGGAGAAAGCTTGAAGGATTACTTATCCAACTCAATTGCCAACATAAAAAAGGAGTTGATGGATGTGATTATAGAACAACTACAGACGTTGAAAGTGAATACCGCTAGCATATCCAACGTTGCAGGAGCAGGAAGAGATGTGATGTGATCAAATACTTGGTGTGATAAGTGTCATCAAGCAGGCCATTTAGCCATTGAATGTACACGCAAACCAACCATTCTTGGAGCCTTCTGTTCCTACTGTTTGTGAAAGAACCATACAGAGGATATTTGCTCTCTGAAAGAGATGCATGATAGGAGAAGGAAGGAAGAAGATGCAAGATTCAACTTGCTGGAATCCAAAATGACAACACAGGATATTGGACCCAAGCCTAGAGAGTTTGGTCCTAATTTCGGACCCAGAAGATTTCCTTCCCAAAGTTACAGAGGAAGACAATCTGGCGGTGGTCAGAGATCAGAAGTGGAGTGTTACAGATGCGGAGGAAAGGGACACATCTCACCAAATTGTCCAAATCCTAGAAGGTCAGTGGATTACAAGCCCTTATGCAGTCGATGCAAAGGAGAAAGAAGGCCACACTGCAAAAGACTGTCCAAGCCTAGCCCCAGTGAAAAACAGTGCTACTGATAGTCCGGCCAAGGCCCAAGAGCCTACCTCCAATTTAGTGGAATTGGAAGTTGCTGCCATCACTCGTGCAAAGCAGAAGGAACCACCTATCCAGAAAGAAAGTAACCCTCCTGCCAGAACAGTGAAGTTCAATCTTCCACCAGAAGAACAGAACAGAACAGAGCTTGATAGTGCCGTACAGAGCCCTACAGTGCCACAGAGAGTTACAGAGACAGTTACAGAGACAGGACCAGAGGTCCAGGAGACAAAAGAGGAGGAAGTGCCACAAGTGGCAGAAGACGTTCCCATGATGCCTCTGTTGGAAGAAAGAGGGAAAATAAAAATGGGTGTTTCCCCATTCCCTAACCGATTAGAGAAGCCAGTGGATCCTATTAAGGAATACGATCTGGTCAGAGATCTAGATACCTTTAAACCAAACCTCACATTTCGACAATTATTGATGTTGTCTCCCAGTTGCCGAAAAAGGTTCAAAAGTATACTGACAAGAAGACGTAGCTTAAGGATTGCTCCCTCAACAGCAACAAAGTCCAACAAAGCTCCAGAGCCTGTCAAAGAAGTGGACCTAGCTAACGCCTTTCTAGATCCATATACTCCAGAGACTGGCATGTGGATAGAAGGATGTTTTATTGCAAATGCATTGATTGATGGAGGCTCATCAGTAAACATTATGACGGATGTAACAATGAAGGATCTAGTCTACAGGTGTGCAACCCACCCAATGGCTCATCAGACTGGTGGATCAGAGCAGAATCAAGCCTTTGGGCATTCTCCCATATGTGAAGACTACAGTGGCTGGAAAAGATTATTGGCTAACCTATTTGGTGGTGAAGCCAAACTCTTATGGCACATCCTATCCTCTGTTACTGGGTAGACCATGGCTTTTTGAAGCCCGAGCAAGGATGGATTGGTTCAAAGGAACCTTGACCTTGGGTAGAGGGCCCAATAAAGTGGTGCTGAAACTGTATGGTTCTCAAAAAGGACATGCATCCACCTCCTTGGAATTATCTTCTGACTCCCCTAATGAGGCTACGGATGGAACATCAACAGACGAAGATGCTGTCAAACAGATCCTTCCTAAGAAAACAGTGGTACGTTCCTTAACAGTGGATACTGTAAGTCGACTTCCAAAAGATGCAAAGCCATTATTAATGGGTGAATACTTCCTGCCTGAATCGGGAATGACTTCTGAAATCACTTCTGACAGTGAGATAGAAGCATGGATATATGGCTCTCCTTGTTAGATGGCCATAGCAGAAGCCGAGACAGAGGCAGAAGATGAAATAGAAAACCTGTTCTTCTCTTACAGATCTCCTACAGAGACAGAAGTAGAAGCAGAAGCAGAGACAGAGACAGAAGAGGATGGATATGATATGGACGAAGAAGGTTATGAAAGTGAGCCAGAAGAATCTATTCCACGTGAAGAGGATATATATGAAGAAGAAGTTCCAGAAGCTTCAGAAGCAGACGAGCTCATGCTATGGGACAGAATGGTGATAGTACCATTTGGTCTGGTAAATGGATCTTCTTATGTGCAAAATTCTTATAAGACGTGGGTTAAGAAGAACAAGCCGTCTTTTAGCAGTGGCTCATGCCGTCCTAACCCATCCTTGCCGAAGAAAGATGATGATGATGCACCGTGCCAATGAGCACCAATCCCACAAACCCAACAAGCATCAGAGGGTCCCTGTTATGTGACGTTCCTAGATGTGTCATCTTCAAAAGAGGAGTCTTCAAGCCAAGAGGTAATTAATCTTGAAACCAAATCCGAAATGGCTCTAATCCCATTTCAACATCTTAAGGAGCACCCTAAGTCTCCACCAAAAGAAGAAGTTGGTTCTAGTGGAACATCAGAAGATGACACCACTCCCTTGAAGGAGTTGGATCTGTATCTAGAAGCAGTCCATGGGATCTTCATCCGTGAAGTAGAAGGTGAAAGGCAGTTAACTTTTGTGGATGCAGAATGCACTGAACGCCACTTGAAGGTGGGTAGCAGTCTCCCAGAAGAGGAGTTGTGAACCTTGTACAACTTGTTGAAAGAAAATTTGGACGTGTTTGCATGGTCTTACAAAGACCTAAAGGGGATTGATCCCACAATATGTCAACATCATATTGACTTGGAGCCTGATGCCAAGCCAATACGGCAACGACAGAGGCGAATAAACCCGAATTATTCCACATTGGTGAAAGCGGAGCTGCTGAAGCTTCTGGAAGCCGAGTTCATCTATCCAGTGGCAAATAATTCTGGAAGCCGAGTTCACCCATTGTGGTTGTACCCAAGAAGAATGGCAAATTGCGAATATGTGTGGATTTCCGAAAGCTTAATTCCAAGACAAAGAAGGATCACTTTCCTATCCCTTTCACAGACCAACTATTGGACACGGTGGCAGGACATGAGCTTTATTCCCTTTTGGATGGATTTAGTGGATATAACCAAGTCCAAATCGCAGAAGAGGACCAATCCAAAACAACCTTCACCACAGAATGGGGGACCTACGCTTACCGAGTGATGCCATTTGGGCTCTGCAATGCCCCTGCTACTTTCCAGCGAGTCATGATGGCCGCATTTCAAAATCATCTCCACGACTTTATTGAGGTATATTTGGATGACTTCTGTGTCTATAGTTTGATCCGTGAACACTAGGAACACTTGGAACAATGCTTCGACCGATGCCGGGAGTATGGGATTTCCCTCAACCCCGACAAATGCATCTTTGGGGTCTCTTATGGAGTCTTGTTGGGCCACATTGTCTCCACAAGGGATATCAACAGACCCTGCAAAGATCGAAAAGATTGCAGCTTTGATAGCACCCACCAACCTCAAACAGTTGAGGGGATTCCTAGGCCATGTGGGTTACTACAGAAGGTTCATAGCCCATTTTGCAACAAAGGCAACCTCCTTGCACAAGCTTCTAAGGAAAGATGTAGAGTTTACTTGGACGGAAGAATGTGACAAAGCCTTCCACACTCTGAAGCAGTATCTGATTGAGGCACCCATTCTGCAACCTCCTGATTGGACGAAAGAGTTTCATGTACACACTGATGCATTAATTGAAGGCTTAGGTGCTGTCCTTTGCCAAAAGGGCTCCTCAAAGCTGGATCAACCGATCTATTATGCAAGACAAAAAGTCACTGATAGAGAACGGAACTATACAGTGACAGAGCTGGAGTGCTTGGCAATGGTATTTGCCCTAGAGAAGTTCTGCCATTACCTCCTATCTACCCACTTTAAATTTTATGTGGATCGTGAGGCCCTGTCCTCCTGATGAACAAAGCAGATGTGAAAGGATGAATGATGAGATGGCTCCTTCTATTTCAGGAGTTCGACTTTGAGGTGATTACTAAGCCTGGTCGTTCCCATGTTCTGGCTGATCATCTGTCACGTATCCCACAGACCGCAGACGAGGAGTAGGATGATCCAGACCTCCTTGATGCTTCCCTATTCTTGGTGGAAACTGTAACTCCCTGGTATGCAGACATTGCCAATCTGCTGGCAACCCAACAGTATCCTCCTGGTATTTCTAGTCGGGAGAGGAAGAAGCTTATGCTAGAATCAGCCCCCTACACCCTGCTAGGCGGTGCACTGTACAAGAAAGGCAAAGATGAAGTGCTCAGAAGATGTGTTGCAGGAAATGAGATTGGGATTGTTCTGAAGGCTTGCCATGACGAGCCATGTGAAGGCCACTTTGCAGGAGAAGCTACAGCCAGGAAGGCTCTGCTAGCAAGTTATTGGTAGCCTACCATCCACAAGGATGCCTATGATTACTGTAAAAGATGTGATGCTTGTCAAAGAATGGGGAAACCCACCAAGACAAGTGCCATGCCACTGCAACCTATCCTTCCTTTGAAGCCTTTTGAGAAGTGGAGCATCGACTTCGTAGGTCCGATCGATCCTCCTACCAAAAGGAAACAGAACCATTACATCCTCGTATGTACGGATTATGTCACAAAGTGGTGTGAAGCTAAAGCCCTAAAGCGGGACGATGGTAACAGCGTGGCCCTGTTCATGTACGAGAATATCATCACCCATTTTGGCAGTCCCTTAGAGCTGGTAAGTGACAGAGGCACTCATTTCCTTAATAAAGTCATGGAAGAATTGACAGAGTTGTATAAGATCCGCCATCGCAAGTCCACTCCTTATTACCCCAGAGCCAACGGCCAAGTCGAAGTCACCAATCGCATCCTCTACTCGATTCTGACAAGAACAATTGCCGCATATCGTCGTGATTGGGATGATCGACTTATAGAGGCCCTCTGGGTGTACAGAACCTCCCATAAAGCAGCAACAGGACATACACCTTTCCAACTGGTGTATGGTACATAAGCTGTTTTTCCTATTGAACTGGAATTACCCTCTTTGAGAGTGGCTATCAAAGAGCGTTTGGGGGATGATGATTCATTACAACGCTGTCTCCTGCACCTGGAATGTTTGGACGAAATTCGTAGGATGGCTCTACAGTGCATGGAAGCCACGCAAGCTCAACGTAAGGCTTACCATGATAGCTTCATCAAGCACAAGCAGTTCAAAGAAGGTGATTTGGTCCTAGCCTATGATTCACACTTTGGCAAGTTTCCTGGCAAGCTCCAACAGCGGTGGATGGGCCCATATAAGGTACTTGCCGTCAACCCTAATGGCTCTGTCCAAGTGCAGACCATGGATGCCTCTGATGATTCCTTTCTGATTAATGGATATCACCTGAAGAAGTACTTCCCTCCTTGGGGATCTTGACAATTACAGTCACTTGATCTTTTCCCTCATTGGCGCGGCACTCTACTTCTTATGATGCTACTTCTGATAGCCATTCTTCAGCCACTCCTGATAAAGTGGACACAACCCTCTGTCCCCTCAAACCCCCCTTCTAGCCTTGATCTCTTATCCTTTATTTTTCACGAACAACAGTGGCGAGGTTGGTTCTGACAAATGGTCTTTCTACCATTCCCTTGCTCAATTCGAAAAAAAAAGAAAAAAAAGAAAAAAAAAAACATATCGGTCATGGGAGAAAAGGACTTAAGTCCCTGTCATGCCGACCTATTCTTCGAGAAAAGGTGAAAACACCCTCGGGAATAGGGGAAAACAAGAAAAAAATTGAGAACAAAAAAAAAGAAAAATAAAAATAAAACTGTTATGAGAGAAAAGGAAGAAATTCCCTGTCATAGCAGGCCTCGTTCCAAGAAAAGGTGGTAAACACCCTTGGACGAGAAGCTGGCTGTGGAAAAGGTGGCAACACCCAGTAGTCCAGAAAGTGGATTCATCACTTGAAATTTTCAGGATCCAATTCCGAAGCTACCTCCCTTGGTACGCTGTGTCCTGGGTCTCTCTGTAGAGTGTCTAACTGTCCTCTAGCAGACGACATGTTCCTATCCAACACAATGTTCGATTTGATGGCTACCTCCCTAGGTACGCCTCTTCACCAACTGACGACGCGATCTTCATCGACAAACAATCAAGTGACGTGAGCTTTCATCCTAACCGGATAGGGACGTGAGTATGGGTTGCCCTCCTGTAACTATCAACGAGTGAGACAGAGGGTGGGGTGAGAGACCAGCCTTTTCCCTTCAAATCAAATGAGAGGTGAGAAGTGTGAATGAAGTGTTGCACGCAGGGATGGGCCTCTCAATGCACAAAGGACAATTTGTTCTTGTGCACTGCACTATAAGGCTCCCTGGCCTCCCTTCTCGCACCATATGCCGGCACAGGGCGAGATGCACAGTTGCACCATCGAATGCGCACAAGGCATACAACCTTTGCACAAGTGATCGTGAGGATTACCTCAATGGGTTTCAGGAAAAGGCTGCCCTCCTGTATCTCTCAACAAAGCGTAAGACATAGGGGGTCGGTTGAGTGTGACTGGAGTTTCTTTAATCAATTACCGAGAGGTGAGATTGAGGGACGTTACGACACTTGGAGTCAGGTATGTTCCCGTTTCCTTGTGCACCCACGGGATGGGTCTCTATCATCATCACAAGACACATCACCCTGTTCTGTACACTGCACTATAAGACTCCCTTGCCTTCCTTCTTGCACCTATGCCAGACGGGTTGGACGCACTAATGCACCATCAACTGTGCACCCTGGCATACTCCCTCTGCACCATTCCCCTGTTGATTCCTAAACCGGGTACGAGATATGGGTTTCCATCATTCTTCCTCGAGTGATATTAGTCATGGGACGAGTGACAGTTCTTTCATTCCATTTGAGTGATTGTGAGTGGAGTGCAATATCCCTCATCATCGATAAATTTCTTGCGATTCTCTCCATCAGCCACCTCCCTGGGTGTTGCCGCGTGGTCCCTGCCATGACGGACGTGTGCCGAGAAGATGCCTTGGTACCTCAAGCAGCCGACAACAACACCGGATGTGCCATCGACAATCAACCTTGATTCCGGACAACATGGGCCAAGTTTTTCTAACCCTACAACTGTTGTTTTTCAGTGACGTTCATGTTTAAGTGGGTTAACCCTATCTGTTGAGGTCTTAAGTATGGGGACGCGTCCCTGCGCGTCTACATTGCCTACCCCTCTGCATATGCCTCAACCTGCTCATGCATCTATGCCATGACTTGATGTTACCTTAATGGGGTCCCTTCCCACCCACCCGTTCATTTTCCACCCACCCTTGGGGCTGTTCCCTTGTAGTTTTCCTTCCTTCTCTGCTTTTGAGGATCTACCATGTGAATGCACCCTACGTTCACTGAAGTCCAAATCCAACCTTATAGCCCTGTTCCTCCCTTTGAACCGACCATTTTTCCTTTTTACCTACCCCTGTTCCGGTGTACAATTTTTGAGTTATTAATTTTTGAAGCATTTTACGCAAATTAGTCGATTTTCCATATGAACGTGCTTTTCTTGCTTCGGAACCATGATATGACATCATAGCCATGACAACCACTTTTACCCTGACATTTTTCCTTTTTAATCTGATTCATTCCGATGCACGATTTGTCCATTATTACAAACAAATCAATAAACGAAACCACACTATAAAACCAAAACAAACACACCTAACATATAACCCCACTCCCATCCACAATCACACCTTCAAAATTCATTTCAAATCAACAATCCCACTAAGGTGTTCTCTTTATTGTTTCGTCAGTGGTCTTTACTTTTCCTTTACTGGATTCACTTCTTTTGGGGGACTCTTCCGTGCGCATTTCTGCATTACATACACACCCCTTCCAGGTTTTTATTTTATGTGCTTTATTTATTTTCATTTCCCCCTTAATCACAAATTAATTGTTAAAATGAACTCTTTATTCACCCACAGTTTCCACGCGCATTCGCGCTATACACACATATCTTTTGAATTAAAATCAACCCACCATTCACTTAGCACACGCTACGTGCGCTCAAGAGGCACTTTAATTTTTAATTAAAATGAACCAGCCGTCACAAGAGCACGCGCTGGCAAAAAAGCGCTCCACATCACCTTAATTTGTAATCAATAAACTTGCATTTAGAGACCCAGTCTGGGTATCGAAGTCCGGGATTCGACTTAAAGCACCGTTTTCTCATAATAATTGGTAATTAAATTTCTAATAACGAACCGCCGTTTTCTTGCTAAGGTTTATCACTTAATAAAACTTCACCCATTTCTTAATAATTTCTTAAAATCAACCCTTCATTAAATTAATTCCCCCTCATTGCACTTAATTCCCCTTTTTAATGAACCGTTTCGTGGGATGGGTATGCGCAGTCATTAGAGTTATTTCCCTGGTCAAACACTAGTTTATCAACGATGTAGTCTTGATATGTGTCGGATGTGGTATTGTTTTGGTTCCACTTCTTTGCTACGGTTACGGGTACGGTATGTAGTTTTTTTTTCTTTTCTTGCCTGCTACGGGGTTCTGGGTGTTTGTTTGATGCATAGCATGAAGCTTTCGGTCGCATCTGTCTCAAGGTCATGTCGAATTTTTTCTAGGCTGTGGTTTGCTTGGGGTTAGTTGGTTGAGTCACGTTTTATTGTTTTGGTTATTCTCTTATCCTTGGATTTTTGTTTGTTGCTTTGCAGGCATTCTTCTTGATTGTCTGTGTTTGTGGTGTGTGTGTAACCATCTGAATGGCGCCTTCTCATGCTCCTCCCCCTATCCAGTACGTTTCATTAGTTAGTAGGGATTACTCTTCCCTACTTACTTTTGAGCCTCTCACGAAGGCGGGACTCGCTACTTTTGTGGCTACCTCCTTTCCATTGCTTCCCGAGGATCCGTCGTTATGTGATGAGTTTCTGGCCTCTTACAGCAAGAAGACAGGCCTTGTCTAGGGAATTTCTATGACTTTGACACCTCGAGGCTTAGGGAAGGCTCTGTCTCTTCCCTCCAAAGGTGAACCTTTTGTTACCGCTCGTCAGCTTTTCTCTAATGAAGAGATTCTGAAGCTGTTGCAAAAGCAGACAGGGGAAATGCTGGATGTTAAGAAGGTGATCAACTCTTCAGGAGTTTCTTTTTCCATGATCACTGATCCTGTATGGAAGACGATCTGTCAGTTTCTCCAGGACAGGTTTATGCCTGCCAAAACGCCATCCCAGTACTTGTCCAAAGAGCTTTTTACAGCCTCCAGGATGGTGTTGAAAGGAGTTGCTATTGATTGGAGTACTTACCTCCTCACTAAAATAGATCAACATTTCGTCAAAGTCACCAGGGGTAATGTTACCAATGCCACATATGGATCATATTTGTCTGCCTTCTTGACCTATTCAAGTTTACAGAAGACTGTGCCTCCACCTCCTCCATCAGATCCAGTACCTCCTCCTCCACCTTCAGATGAGTCCGAACCTATTGCCATAGAGGATGATGATTCTCCGCCTCCCCTGGTCGTCCAGCGCAAACGCTTGAAGAGGGTAGCGGATAAAGCTCCTTCAGTACTTCCTTCAGTGTCCATTCCTGCTACCTCTGGCAGTGATCTCCCTGGGTATCTCACTTGTAATAACCTGTTCAGAGCACATCGAGAAGGATCTTTGGACATATCAGTTTCCTCCCTGAACAGTCTAGTCTCAGGAGATGCAATTCCTTTCCTCTGTAAAGATATTCAGAGCTCCATTGAATTGTCCGTGACAGCCTGTGTTCAACAGCTATACGCGTCTTTTTATGAAGAACTCATGCAGTCTAAGGACCAGTTGCATAAGGCAACATCCGAGTTAGCTTCTGCTAAGGATACCCTAGAATATTTATTTAAGCAAATGAAACAGCAAACCCAACTAGTTGCCACCCAAAGCGATGAGATTTCTTCTTTGAAGATCCAGTTACTAGAGGCTCAATCACAGGTTACTAGCCTTTCAGAGGAGAAGGAGAGGTTGTCCAGAGAAGCGCAGGAGTTCCAAGCTATCTTAGATGACAAACTTTCAGCCTTACAGACTGCTAATGACACAGTGGCATCCCAAGCCTCCCAAATCCAGCAGTTGCAAGATCAACTGGCAAAGTCACGCCCTGTTCCTCCAAGCCCTAATGTTCCCTTGATTCCTTCTGTTTCATAACAGGACTTGGCTACTTTTCAGAGACAGGCTACCTTGTGTCCTCTATTCCAAGATAAAGTGGAAAGATTGCAGTCCAGAATGGACTTGTTATGGTCTACCTTTGAGCAGTTTCAGGCATATATCTCACCAGACCATTCTTTCTTTGTCCACTACCACTTACAGAAGTTGGTCTTCTACATGAAGCTTTCCACGATGGATTTACCTCTTCCCGAGGATGGATGGAGTGGGGCTTGGTCTACTGAGTTGTTGATAGAGATAGTAAGAATGGTGTTTGAAGATTCTGTCACGCCAAATACCATGTTAATGTCATACATGTATCTACGAGGAGACTTGTTAATTCCCGATGAGGTGGATATGGTATGGTATGTGGGGGATGTGGTTCTCCAGGCTGTTTTGTATGTCACCCATTTGGAGTTGCGCATAGCTGACATGTTCCAGAGTTATTCCTCCAAAGTGGCTGATTGTCATGATAATTTCTGGCATCCCATGATTGATTCTGTGGTCCTGAAGCAAAGACAAAACACCGCTCCTACCTCTGCCCAGAGTACTAATCAACTACTGATGGATCTCTTAGCATATCTTTCAAAACATAATCCGTTTGATGCTACCTTCTTTGATGTCTATCATAGACGATCTCTCTTAGGACGTTCTATTCCTACCCTCCTCTATTACCAACAAATGGCTCACCACTATGCTATATATCTTTCCCTTTGTCAATCTAATTCCACAATTATTTTACCCCTTCTTTTCCAACCTTCATCTTTCCCTCAAATTCCCATTTTTACATACTGTTCCTTTATTGAGGATAGGGTATTTTCCCCTTCTCCACCCTGTCCTTCTCCATCCATTCATGTACCCTCTACATTTCCTATTTATCAGTTAACACCCTTCCTTAGTGATTTCCTCCAAATTTCTACCACTCCTTCTTTAACCTTTTCTTCCTTTTATGATTTTTCCTATCCCTCACTTCATCCACTTTTCCTTATTCCATTACCCTCTCCTAACACTTCTATATCTCAACCACCTCAGTTGGTTAGTGACTGTGACGGGTTTGATAATCAGATTTTCCGAAGAAGGGGATGGAGTTCGGATGATTCCCTTACAGGACCTCAGATTAATTGGCCAGTAATTCCAGGAGAATGGATAGCTTCTAGTCAAGCTTATCAGAACTATGTTCGTTTTGCTCAGCAGTATTCACAGTCTGCAAATCCTTCAGTGAGATTAACTGCTCACTTTGCTTGGTACCTGGCGTATATGCATAGGCACTCTCATAATGATTCCAAGCCTATTCCAAAGTTGTGCATGAATGTCAATGTGAGCATTGATTCCCAACAACTGGATATATTGTATTTTCATGCCCTTTGTTTGCCTAGCAGATACTTGGTCCTGTTAGAAAGGATGTGCTGTCTTCAGTTTTTTCAAAATCCTCCCAAAACCTTTGTAGATGAATCCTTGTCTATGGATCGTTTCCGACAACATCAATCTTTCAAGAGGGATCATCTTCATTGATACCTTTCCAATGTATGGTGGATGCTTTTTAATGAAAATCTCTCTTTTTGGAGGAGTTATTCAGATGGTTGTGTTGTGTGTAGTGTTTGTGTTGTGAGTTCATTTCTGTAAAACGAACGTGATGGTTTCCTATTGGATTGGATTTCGTGTGTGAGCTACATTTTGGAGCATTATGGTGATGGAGTCGTGGATGGAGAGTTGAAGCTGATGCTGATGAAGAAGAAGAAACCTCTTATATCCTTTACAAATTTGTTGTGATTTTTAGTTTGATTAGAAGTGTTAATGTATAATGGGTTTTCATTTCTTTGTATTTTTATATCAGAAGCAGGTTAGAAGTTGGGGTCGTGGTGGATGGATTCTTTTTTAAAAGATATTGGAGATCAAAGTTATGATTTTACATGCACTTGTATTCCCTTTTTCCTAGGTCGCGAGGACGCTTCCTTATTAAGTGTAGGGATATGTTGAGTGTTGAAATGACTTGTTTTTTGGCTGATTTTTGTTGTTTTTGAGAGCTGAATGGTTGATTTTATGAGATGATTGATTGGTTTGGAAGTGGTTTGAGAGTGTTTTTGATGATAATTGATTGTGTTTTGGAAGTTCATGATGTTTATTAGTGGTTCTATGATGTTCTGATAGGTTCTTATTGGTTCTATATACATTCTGTTTTGTTTTGTTTTGGTTTGTTTTGTTCTGATTGTCTTCTGTAAGGAGGGATGGAGTATTGATTGATGAAGATTGAGATATTGAGAAAGCTTATTGAGTGGTTTGTGAGAGTTTGGAATGGTTTAAGTATGAGTTATATGGTTTTGATAACCTTCTGTAGGTCTTATGTAGAGCTCTGTTTCTGTTCTGTTCTGTTCTGTACTGTAGTTGTTCTGGTATTGTTCTGTGACTGTTTTGTATGCTTCTGTATGTGTTTTGATGGATAAGAGTGTAGCTTGGGAAAGTTTTCTAGACTTGGAAAGAGGTGAATACAAGTGCAAAAGAGCTGAAAGAAGTGAAAGAAGTAGTTGTTGAAGACTCAAGTGAAGACTAGAGTGAAGTGACAGTAGTGAGCTATGAAAGGACACTGTAGTGGCTCTGGTGACTCTTCATATCAGACATACCTCTTGGGAGGGGTATCCACGACCTAAGAAGGATTATTGAGAGTGATTTTAAGAGATTGTAGTGAGGATATGATGTATTATTGATGGAGAGAGAGAGAGAGAGTCAGAGATAGCCAATTTTACTAAAACAGAGTGATTGTACGTGAGAGATTGAGAGAGAAGACTATGAAGATATTGAAGTTGAATAATATGTGATGTATTTTCATTCAAAGATGGTGTATTCCTTTTCTTTCTTTGTTTTATTGATGGATTTTGTGAAGATATTGAAGAATATGGTTGATTCTATCAAATCCGTGGGAGATCTACATGATGTTGTATGAAGATTTGTTGTGCCTGGTGTTCTTTTCTTCATTGTGATCATATGAAACATGATAAACAAGCTTGTTGATTTTACAAGATAGATTTTCTTGCAAGAGAATTTCCTTTTCCTTGGTGTTCCTCTTGGGGCTCCAAGAGTAGCCAGTCCACTAGACTAGCCACTACTACTTCCAATCAGGGATCACAGCAGTCACAACCCTTGGCCGTGACAACACCCCTTGTGGAATGTATCCTTAGCAGTTCACTTGGGGAGGAGGTGCCGCAACCAGTATCCTTGACAACTCCAGCACTTCCAAAGCACCTAAAGCCTAGGCTTGAGGAGAAACCTCTCAAAGATGTGGCCAAGGAGATGGTGCATTTGACCAGTCAACCTAGCAAGGTTGTCCAGTAGGGTGTAGCTATGTCCCATGAGGACACACTAGAGAAGGGGAAAGCTGAGGTCCAACCAAGCACATCAACGGCTAACCTAGTTCAGAGTCCTGAGTCGTTAAGTTATGCACCTTCACTAACCAAGAAAAAGAGGAGAAAACAACGAAAACAACAGCAGTTATAGGTGGTTATGGACCCCAAGAACATTGAGACCAAGAGCATTGGAGAGCTGAGGAATAAAGCATCGAGTCCATCCACCAACGAACCCATTGATGTCTCTCCTAATAGCGGTGAAACCTCAAACACATTTGTGTGCTCTGAAAAATCAAAGCAGCCGTTACCATCAACGGTTGCTTGCAACACTCAATCCACTGACAACAGAACTTGCACTGACTAATCAAGAGTGGATACAACGTTGTCACAACAGGGTGATAAATTTATACCAGTCACATCCAAGGAGAACCATGACGCAATAACAAAGCCTCAGGAGAAATATGGAAACCCCAAGAGCATAAGCAATCCTAGCGTTGACCAATCTTGCTCATCTAGGCCCGAGCCCCCAGCTATGCTAAAGCCTAGGCAAACTCCTAGAACCTTACATGAGATAGCAACAGAGCAAGCCCTCATTGAACATAGAAGTGTCACAGAATGCTTAACTGAGTTGGATGCTAAGCTCAAAGTGTTTGCATGTGTTTATGTCTTGGCAGACATGGGTGCATTCCCTAAAAAGCAGCTTGAAGAATACTTGTTATTTCCCTTATCCTAGGAAGAGCAAGAATGTCTTGATGAGCACTATGACATGCTCCTGCATGAATGCATGCGACTCACCTCTGTGATGAGGAAGCCGACAAACTATGCTTAACTGTAACATTCAATGATGTCCTCTGCAAACCAAATCTCTTAGAGATAGAGCAACTAAAGTGACACAATGAGAGGGTCGAAGTCAATTTGAAGAACATTGGTTTGAAAACCATGTTGCAATGGCCAAACTAGGAGCCCAAATTATGACAGTCTCAGAGGAGCAATTGGCCAAATGGCAGTCTCAAAGAGAACCAGCCTATGTGGCACCAACTTCCTTTTGAGTGCTAACTGCCATTCGGGGTATGGACTTAGCTAGAACTAGCCAAGAGAACTCTTTGGTTGATAAGGTTCTCACTGAGGAGGAGCTATATGTTGCAAGTAGACTCGGACAAGGTACCATGATACTTGACGTTGCAAAATACCCGATGTTATTAAGAAGGCTACCACGAGTACTGGATGCATGTGCCACACTCCAGTACAATTCGGAGTTCTATAATTGACTTTTATCCTCGTGAAGTGACATGGATTCGCAAATATGTATATAAATAAACAATGAATTTTGTGACCCTATATAGACAATATCAACACACACAAGCAACGATAGTCAAGCGCAGGGAGAAGAGTTGGGTTTGACAGGCTAAGCTCCTCAGATCCTCCTCTCACCACACATTTAGAAGTCGTGTGATCATTCCCGCCTCCAATTGGAGGGCATTCAACCCTCATTATTTCCATAGGAAGCCTTGACCAACATCTCTGATGATGTAGATGGGGCACCGTTCCTTTCTATACACCTTTCCCTTTTTTTGGTCTATCCTTCTAGGGATGAGCCCTGCTCCACTCCATGATAACCACTCTGTGCAACTTAGCATAAGCCAAGATCTGCTAATGGTTGGAGGAAAAATGAACATCAACAGGGGGTTGTCCCTACAAACATTGCATGGCTCACCTCTCCCCTCCTCATCATATGAGCTTGATAACCCACTGTATAATCCCTTCCATGCGAATAGTTTTATCCTGCCTCAAGGCCTAATCCTTGGTTTGCATTTTGTAGGTCCCCCTACGGTAGCAGACATGGAGCACCCAGTGCAGCTGGCTTGCAAGGATGCTATCTATCGTCGAAGGGAGCATGTAGCACAAGCTCCTCTGCCGGAACGCTACGTACCTACCCTTAAAAGGTATGCAAAGAAATGAGGCCCCAAGAGATAGTGCCCTGAACGTAGGCCAAAAAATCCCCAGGCCAAGGGAATAGAAGCTCAAGGAAGCACATGGGGCATGGCAATACCAGTCGTGCGGACCCCCACCACTAAACGATCGGGCACCAGGTGCTCGAAAGAGGAGAGGGTAGCTTGAGACAAGCAAGAATTTGATGCATTGTTTAAAAACATTCTAGAAACAATTGCGGCTAGGGACTACACCATCCAGGTCCCGGCCGACATTTTCCCTACCTAGTCTCATAGGAACCCCTCACTAGCACAGCCTCAGTCGCCCGACCACCCAGACTCGCCCCACCTCGTACAAATAGAGTAGCCCCATGTTGTATAAAAGGCTTATCAAATGCTACCTGGCCATGACTTTTTGTCTTTAAATGGTTAAGTGCTGACATGTTCCCCAATTATACAAACTTTTCATATCTGCGCTTAATATATTTCACGTCTTTAGCCAAAGAAAAAGCTAATCAAGCGCATGTGATAAGTATCTAAGTCAACACCATGGAATTCAGATAAGTGATGTCTCCTTACGTTGCACTTGTTTATTATAGTTGCGACATATGCCATGCATGTACTGTCATGAAGTGAAAAGTGGATGCAAGACGACGCAAGTCTTTGTGCGAACGTGTTCAATGTCCAAGTCACCGCAAGACCACCAACCTCACAAAGATCCACAACAAAGTCACGCTGCTGAAAGCACAACAAAGCTACGCTGTCGAAAGCGAAAATCACCTGTGCGAGTGTCCACGTCGCATGGCCCAAAGCATGATTATGACTACTTCCTCTTTATGGGTTACACTCTATGCCGGGCACTCATGGTAGTTGTTACCTCAATTGCACCAACATTGCACGTTCCAAAGAGGGTTGCAATATCTCAAGTGTATCTCCCCATCTCAACAACTACTTCTCTAACAACGAGGCTAGGGCACAATCATCACTGTAATATCCATTTCCTGAGCCTTCGAAGCTTGACATTTCCCAACCCATTGAAAGGATGATAGCCTCAACATATTGCAATGGTTGTACTCAGGCAAGTCCACAAAAAAAAAAAAGAAAGAAAGAAAGAAAGAAAAGAACAAGAAAAAAAATGAGAAAGAAAATAGAAAAGAAAAAAAAAGAAAAGAAAAGAAAAGAAAGAAAAACAACGAAAAGATACGAAGCACCCACGATCACAGCACAACACCTAGGGGTCCTCAAATTAGATACGTCCAGTGACCTTGGTCGACTGACTCCATCCCTAGTCCCCTAGCCCTTTAGCATCACCCACAATTGTTCAGGGCACATCAAGGGCAGGACATACCTAGGAAGCTTGTCTAGCCTATGGTTAGACCTATCACCCTGACCCATTCGCACGATTCCCTCTTGCACTCTGCCTTAATACCATTGCAGTCAATTGTGGTAAGCACCACACGAATGGCTATGGAAAGTACACCGTCCTCATCAAGCAAGTCCAATAGCTCCCACCTACCGAAAGTGTGGTGTCCCTGTGTTCAATTATACTACGTCATGTAGTCACAATGCAAAGGATTTCTCATGCACCTTCACGTGTACTTCATCTCAACATGGACAACTTTGCTTCATCCACACATTGTTACGAGAAACCAACTCGCGGTCTTCTAACTACATAATATCTAAGTATGCACGGGCACTCACATAATATTTGCACCAAAATATATACACAGTTTGGGCCCTTAAGTGCAGCACAATACTCTCAGCTTGCTTAGAGTTTGACCTATCTCCCAAACTAATTGAATTATGTCTTGTGCACGATAGAGAAGACTAGCACTACCCCTAGGGAGAGACCACCTATGAGAGGTTTTCAATTGCAGGTATTGAAGACTCCAACGAAAGTGTCGTTCACTCTTCATCAACACCCAACTCTGAATTCTTATCCTTTATCATCTTGCAAGATTGCCAGAAATCATCATGTGCAGAATCCCCAACAAACCAACACTTGTGCTGGCCATTAGTGTAATCCCCAACAAAGAACAACCCTACCACCAGCTCCAAAAACCCTACCACTAGCCACTTAGGCCACCATCGTGCCCCCAACAAACTTCCTCCACACCACCACCAACACTCCTCCATGACAACCACTGATGTCCCTTCCACCCACGTCTTCAGTGTAGGCCAAAGCCTGCTACCTATGACGGTGAGTGCCATGGGACTAGCACTCGTCTAGGAGGAGGTAATGTTAACCGTCAGACGAAAAAGGTGGAAAATCTGGAAAAGCTAAGTAGAAGACAAAGGCCAAGGAAAAGTGGAACGGACGACGAAGGCGCGCCAAGAAAAATATAGAAACACAAGAAGCGCAAAAAATCCTAAATAAGGGAAAAAGGGGCACAAGGAAAAGTGCAAGTCAATACTTTTGTAAAAGAGCACAAGCGCATCATGATTTAATTTAAGGACCGCCCGTGCAATTTGTAAATGTAGATGGGCGGTGGAAAGGAAGCTAGGAAGATAGAATGACAATGGGAAGAAGGGCCTAGGCCACGGCCGGCCATGTAAAAAAGGGGATAAGGGGATGACCTCCCAAAAGGGATTTAGGGTTTTGTATATAAAGTTGAAAAGTGAATGAGAAGCTCATTCTTGTGTGGCCAAAAGTGGTTCTCCTCCTCCTCTTTTTCTTCTTCTTCTTCTTCTTCTTGCTTGCTTGAGCTTATGCTTGAGAGAGGGAGTGTGAGGGAGTGAGTGTGTGAGAGTGAGGGACTGGGGAGGAGAAGCTCTCCATCTTCTCCTCTCTTCTTCTCTTATCTTCTCTTCTCTTGTCTTCCTTGCGGCGATGGATCTTCAAGTTGGAGCTTGAGGATGGAGCTTTCTTGAAGCTTGCACTTGGATCGTGGAGCTACCGGAGTGTGCGAGAGAGGAGGTAACTCGATCGGCATGGAGGTAAGCTCACTACACCCGTAGATATGGATGGCGCGTCGGCTATGTGAGAGGTAGCCGTTAGTGCTCGGCTTGGAAGGCTTGAAACAATAAGCGGTCCATGGGTCTTGGCGGTTGAGCGAAAGCTCCCCGCAAGGCTGCAAAACCTTATTCATCGGGCTCTGGAAGATAGCTGGAGAAATTGTAAGTCCAAATGGCATCACTAAGAAATGATAGAGACCACGATCAGTCTTGAAAGCAGCCTTGACTTCATCACCCTCTCGCATGCGGATCTGATGATACTCTAACCTCAAATCAATCTTTGTAAAGAATCGAGCCCCCTTGAGCTCATCAAGCAAATCATCAATCTTGGGTATCCAATACCTATCCTTCACCGTGATCTTATTAAGATCCATGTAGTTAATGTACATTTTGAAAGATCCATCTTTCTTTTTTACTAACAAAACTGGAGATGCAAAGGGTGAAGATCTTGGCTCAATGAATCCCATCTCAAGAAGCTCCTTGATTTGCTTAGCCACTTCCTCCCGCTCACATTTGGATAATATGTAAGGTGGCTTATTGATTGGCTTTTGAGTTGGGTTCCAAATGAATAGGGTGATCTACTGCTCTCTTGGGAGACAATGAAGTACGCACCTCAAACAAATCCCTATACTCCTCAAGAAGAGCTATCAAGGCTGGATGAGTGGTTGAATTATTGGGCTGATCTTCCATCTCTTTATTCAAATGCAAAACAAATATTTGTGAATGCCTCTTGTACTCCCTTTTCAGTTGTTGAATGGTGATAAGCTGAAAATATGATCTACTAGAAATTCCCTGTAAATGGATGAGCTGTCCATTGAAGATGAACTGCATATACAGCTATGAGAAATCCATAGTGATTTTTCTCAATGCCATCAACCAATCACAACCGAGTACAATGTCTATAGGCCCCATTTCCAAAGTGATCAGGTTTACTTTTACTTCAAAATTTTCAACCAGATGTAAAGAAACCTATGGGCATATTTGTGTGTTGATTTCTTCTTCACCATTGGCTACTTAAACTCTAACGGGTTGCTATAAATCAGTGGGAATACAATTCAGCTTGTCCATAATGGACTTATTTACAAAACTATGTGTACTACCACTATCTATCAAAATGAACACTGCCTTTCCATGAATGTTACCCTTCATACGGAGTGTATTAGGGCTCTTAGAACCTGTCTAGGCATACATGGAAATGGAACAACTAGTGGCAGCAAGTGGCTCATTATAAGTCCCACTTGGGTCAAAAGAAACACTCCCACCTAGATCAAAAAGAAAAGAGTCGGCTGGATCATAAAGATACTCTTGCCCAATTTCTTCCTCAAGATCATCATTTTCAGCATTAGGTTCGATTGCATTAGCTTCATCAATCTCATCTTCAAGATCCTCAAAGACTAACATACTCTGAAGCTTGGGTTTGACATTTTTGTATACACAATTTATGGCATGATCAGGTATATACTTTTTTCCACACTTGAAACATAAGCCTTTTTCCTTTCTTTCTTTGTAGAGATCCATAGGAATATACTTAGGATTCATGTTGGCTGAAATGGATTTAGGCTTGTTGTCTTCTTATTTGAAGTCAACTCTAGGACTGCTTGCATTGAACGGTGGATAAGTTGGCACTCTTAAGACCCCATTTGGCACATGATTGCTGCCATAAATGTTACCAACTTGCCCCTATCTTAAAACAGTCCTTGGTTGCCCAAAACCAGGCTGAAATGAAGATTCTCTTCTATATTTCCTTCCATAGCGCTCTGCAAGCTCAATAGCCTTAAAGAGAGAAATAGGGTTTTGTGCCATGACATGAGCTGATAAAGATGGCTCTAAACCATACATGTACTTGTGGATCTTAGCCTCATCACTGATGCTCTCTACATACATGGTGAGGTTGAGAAATTGGTCAGTGTGCTCTCTTACACTTAGGCCTCTTTGCTCCAAACCATACCATCTCCATGCCAATTTCTCTTTTTCAAGAGGGGAGACAAATACTTCAGCCATAAGTGCCTTGAAAGCTTCCCAATTCTCTACAAGTATGTTTTCACTTTTTATATACCTCCACCAAGTATGCGCAAATCCCTCCAAATGCAAAGAAGTAAATGAATCTTCATGTCATCAGTTTTGGGAAATATGTCAAAGTAAGATTTCATCTTAGAGGTCTACTCCTCTAAATCAGATGGTGAAGATGACTGACCATTGAACTTGGCTAAAATAATCTTTTCTTTCAGCTCTCTTTCATGGAATGGTTGCTGTCCCAAAATAGACTGTTCATGAGTGCCTAGCATTGAACCCCCAAATTGAGATGGAAATCTCCCAATAGGTGGTTGAGAACCACTATGCAATCTTCCTGTTTGGTAGAGGACCCCTAGGAAGTTGAGTATTCAACCCAAAAGCTTGAGATTTGACTCCATTCAAACTATCCAAATGGTCATCATGCTTTTGTGAAGTCTCACCTACTTCATATTGGCTAAATCTAACTTTTTAATCAAATTTTTACTAATTTTTAGAATTTTTTGAGGAATTGCAATGCATGTACCTTCTATATTACATTTTTTAAAAATGTGTGGGTCCCTTCCCCATGTCCACACGCACACACACACACACACACACACACAAGTAGCAAGGTCTAATCCTAGATCCATCATTTGGGAATGGTAGTGTGGAGCTATACTAAACTACACCCATTACCTCTATGTTGCATTTTAAATGAAACATTTGGATTTTTAAGTGTTGGGGTACCACTCAAATATAGTGGATTCTGTGGGACTAGTTTAGTGCCATTCAAATCCATGCCCACTTACACTATTTTATTTTAGTGGAATCATCCCTAAATGCTTGTAGTTTAGCAAATATTGTGATTTCTCCCAGTATTTTGAGGTATTGGCATTTGGAAATTGCAAGTTACATGCCATTTTCTACATGAGATATCTAGATTTTACTAATTGGAGCAAGTGTTGCTGTCTTGGTGTAGCATTTTGGTAGGTAATGGTCAGTAGTCAATTATTAGTGGGGCCTTTTGATTTTTCATTACTATAGTAGTAATATTTTAGAGTTTTTCACTTTAAAACCATTAATTCCATATGCAACTCATGGGACTTAGCTCTAAGCAACCCAAGTGTTAGCAAAGACATTCTCCCCTTTGAAACTTGCCCACTTGTAACATCCCTTCTTGTTTATATATATTTATACCTCGAATTTTTAATTTTGAAACTTTCACACTTGCACCTTATAAGACATAGATGGATTTGCATTCTTTTTTTTTATAAAATGCTCCCAAGGATCCCTCCAATAATATCCAAAAAGAATTACAAAGTAGACTTGAATTCCAAATGTCCTTTGATAGAATCCCACACACTTGGCCATTAATGTTCACATATGCTCCTAGATGCATGTCCCCCTGACTCTATGTCACCTTCATGCATGCAAGAAACTTTTCCATGCTAGCCTTTGTGCTGCATTTCAATGTACACCTTCCTTTGCTACATTAGCAATTCCTCCACCATCTTGTGTCCTTGTCACATAGGGCCTTTACTCAAAAGCTTAAGGTAAGCAAAGCCTTTGTTTTGCTTGTCCATGTTTAGCCTCCTCTCATGCATTTCAAGGTCCTCCACTAGCTTACTCCTTGTAATGTTCATGCTGCATTGGGTGGACTCAAACATAGTATCATCTCTAGACAAGCTCACCATAGCATGAGGGGTCCACAAGAGTACACTATGATTCAACTATGTGAGTGAAGTAATAAGTCTACATCTTAGTAATTAGTAGTTGAAGTTCATGTTTAAGATTAAAGAATTTAAGAAGCTATTCACAAAGTAAGAACAAGCTTCCAAGAGCTGTTGAAAGTTAAAATTAGATATAGTGTTTTGGAATACTCCATTGTTTTTGTTATGTCATACTTTGGACCAGCACCAAAATTGGATCAATAGAAAAATGTTTATCATATTTTGATTGAGTGATTGAGTCTTCTTGCATTTCCTACAACTTTCTCTCCCCAAATGTGTCTTAACCATTGTGAAATATTGTGAATGTAGCTTTTGATAGCAATGTACATAAATTTGCATTCTAAAAAGTAACTTTTTTTGGGCATTTGCTAGATTTTACCAACAAATAACTCAAAAAATTGTATAGAGGGTTTAACACAATTACTCACATACTACATATGCTACTTATTATTGATATCGATAGGCTAACCACTCCATAACTTACAATCCTATTCCTCAACCTAATTTTTAAAATGCTTCTACTATAAGGTAGGCCATCATCATGATTTCTCACCTTGTTTTAATAAACAAAGATATGTTTGGGTTGTGATATGATTCTTTTGATGTATGAAGCACAAATATGAATATTTATGGGTATTGATGAATACTATTGTATCTTGAGATCATTCAAAAGAACTATGATAGAAATTATGATGAGAGTAATCAATTTAGTTTTTATTTACATTTCTTTTTTCTATAGCAATCACTACAAGATATAGGCCTTATACCGACGTTAAAAGTGATGAAAATGTAAATAAAGAAATTTACCCCCGTCGTCGCAAAAAGGGTCGTTATTGGCAATGCCATAAAACAGTCGATATTAGCGTTGTCATCAGCGTCGCTATTTGCGTCGGTATCAGCATCACTAATACCGACGCAAATAACGACGCTGATAATAATGCTTTGCGACGCTAATAATGACGCCAATAATGATGCATGCATATAAATTTGCGACGCTAATAACGACACCAATAATGACGCATGTATATAAATTTGCGACGCTAATAGCGACGGTAACAGGGGAAAAAAATATGTGGCATGGCAGCAAGTTGCTCTGCCACATATAGCACTATGTGCTTTATTTGGGCCGTACAAAATAGTTTCTGCACTGTGTACAATACTCATGTAAATAAAGACAAAGTGTACTTAAATCATAACATTGATACATGAAATAAATACATGATTGCATAATGAAAGCGATTGGTACAATCATGGCAAGATATCACTACTACATAGAAAATGTCTACACAGGTCACGTGACCAAAAAAGAAGGGTATGTGAGCTCCAGGGATCCAAGGGCAAGCTATACATCATCGCCATCCGAAAGCTCGTCCCGCCGCAAAGGAGCATCAAATAGACTCTCCAAAAAAGGAAACAACTACACATCAGTCCACCATATAATAATGCATTCTAATTAAACATGGTAACTACAGACAAGAAAGACGAGTTACTTACAGGGCTGTCGCATCCATACAATCGATCGATCAATGACCGTGCCTCTCTGCATATCAAGTCTCAAGGCCAGTCGAATCGCGATTTGTAATGGAGTGCTGCAAAGGAAACAAAATACTAACTGTTAGAAACACGATTGTCAATACAAAGGATATTGCAAAAAAATAAGCAAGCAAAACAAAAGAAAAACTTACAAAGTCCTCCAGATATATCATGTGGCCACCACTCCCAAGATGATGGACCACTCCGGCATCTAGTCGTGCCCTCGCCGCCTCGCACTACTATCTCCAACGTCTTGGAGAATCTATAGCCTCCTCCCTCACTCGGCACTAGTCGTCCGCGTCTAGCCACTTGGGCTTTGCAGCCCCACTCTTGCATGCCTTGTGTGCGTCCGGGCATTTATGTGACATATATGCATGCATGCACTCCATCATCCAGCCCGTAGAAAACCTATCTGTTGTGGCTAGTACCGGAAACTCCTCATTCAAGGATGCTACTATGTAGTCCTTGCTCCCCTCCGGTATGTTTTTCCAATGATCCAAGACGTTGTGCTGAAAAACTTGTTGGCCCAACTCTCTCATGCGAGCCATCACCCTCCTCCCCTCATCATTCATGATGATGGCTCATGACCTATCATCTACAAGGTAGGCATGCCCCCCTGGGGTATGCCTAAGATGGGTCCTCTCCCATCTGCGACCACGCTCGTGGGCATATCCAAGAGACCCCTATACATCTAGTATATCGACTAGGGTAGTATCTATCAGAGTAGCACCCATAGGGGTGCCAGTTGCGAACATCTGAGCAAAAGTTGGAGTGACTGGAATAGATGTCCCCACAGGTGTGACAAATCTCGGAGGTGATGCAACTCTAACAGAACAACGAGATTGAGAAACCGCGTCAGTGCCTCCACAGCAACCACTTGAGCCACGCTCCCTGGAACCGCCATGAGAGCGAGGAATAGCACTTGTATCCCGTGCCGACCGCGAGCTCACTACCTCCATATCTCTGCAATATCCCCCTGACCCTGAAGCACTCCCTCCCAAGTCTGGAGCATCGACCTCGTCTGCTCAAAGCTGAAGTATCTGATCGCGCCGAAGTAGATCTAATAGAGCAACAGCCTAACGATGTCCGAGACAGCTCCTGGTCTGCCATGTCTCTGAATCTTGCCATCTAATCTAGAGACATGCGCGTGAAGATATCCTACAACTCCTCATCGCTCATCCCTCGACTCATCCTGATAATCTAAGTCTCCACAAAGATCACCTGCATAGCCAAAAAATGATGTTAGCATAATCAATTTAAATCATACAAAGCATGGTAATATAAATTCTAAAAAAATGATCTCACTTAAAATGCATATCTTATGTACCCTTATAAGCGATTAGTCAACGAATGGAGTAAGTGGATGCTCCAAGTATGAAGTATCCTATGGTCCCATATCCATCTCCTGACACAACTCCGCATTCACTGAAAGATCGATAGACATGTCACCACAAAAGGATGAGTCCACCTCGTTCTCAAAGAATTCTTGGACTCCTATATTTCCATCATTGTTACCAGATGCTAGCTCTACATACTCCAAGCTTTTGGTGGCCTCCACCCCTTGCAATATTGACCCCTCTATTTGCATATTGTCCTCATCTATGCTCGGAACATCGCTTTGATCATATACTCTCGCACTTTGGGGAGGTGAAGGTATAACATACCACTATTGAGGTTGTCAGGGGTTTGGATAGAAGATTACCTGTTCATAAACACGTATAATATATATTAAACTATTGTGATATGTACCATGTCGTAATACAATTAACAAACAAATGAGTTCATGCACCTATTCACAATAGGCCGGCAACACAAATGTGTCACGCAAATCCGTTCATTTTTTTTTGGAATCTATTTCGAGAAATCCAAATGGACCTCGTCGAACTGTTGCTCCAGCTCCTTCAAGTACCACTTTGAACCACTACACATCGAATAGTATCATGGAGAAGCTACGGTAATCCATCGTAACAATACTTTGCAAGTTTCCAAAATACTCAATCTCATCTATAACCGTGTTTGGATCCGTTGCTCATCGTCGACTCTCTTGCTCAAACCTTACCATGATACCACAGTCTGTTGTGGAGCGCATTTTGTCAATACTCTCCACACAAAAATGCCGTCCGCGTGACCACGTTGCACTATATATTTTGTACTGTACATTGAAACACTTAAATTAGTTATCGCATATAAAATATAGATATGAAAAATCCTAAACATGTCATCACCTTTGGACTACATCCCCTCAAGAATTCCCACTCCTCGGTTGAGACCTTCGCCCCTTCGCGAGACACTGCGGTCAAAGCTCCATGCAACCATCGCGTTGACATGAACCATGGCATCTCCTCCATGCCCTCAAGATATTGAATTGGTCGATGGCACGTACTACGTCGAAATTCAGATTGTGCTTCCTCTCGATCTTGCCTAGCTTGTTGGCATCTGGCGATCTACGTCTCCATAGAGGCATGGTGCAACATACAAAAGCAATTCACCTTCTCCTCCATTGCAACATCCATTCTTTTTTCTATCCCATTTCCAACCACCACATCTCCGGACAGTCTATCATTGTCCTTCAGCGCGACCATAGCATATTTTTGTCTGGATCCATCATTGGTAGCCATTGTGAAATATGCACTAGCGCCTCAGACACCAACCAACCTTCAGCCATTCTACCTTTTGGCCGAGCTCATTGTCGCACAAAGCCTTTCAGGGTTTTCATGAAGCGCTCCAAGAAGACCATGCATTGACTATGGATAAGTCCAGCAATGCCCACTTCATCTACAAGATGCACAAGAAGATGGATTTGTATTGTGAGCATGCTGGTAGATAGGTATTTCTCAAAGAGATAGACTGTCTCCACTGCTCCCCGCCTCGCGAATTCAATAAAGGACATCTTAAGATGCATGATTGATATTAACTTTTCTTACCATTTGCTGAAATCCAAGATCACCTGATCAATGATCTCAGATTAAAACTCGTCGAAGCGTCGTACTACATGTTCTATAGACAATCAAAGTTTTCATCTAATTGCCAGTTTGCATTGAGAGCAAGGACATGGGACACACTGATTAAGATAGGCCTCACGATCTTGAACAACAAGACCTTCATCGTTTTCCATTTTGTCTACGTTACAACAAACAATTTGTTTTTGTTATCATTCTTTTTTTATTTCTTAAATTATTTGAGAAGGGATTTCTTCTCTTGTAACTCAGCAAAAATTAACGTATGTAAAGTCCCCACCCACCCACCCACAAATTAACGTATATATGTTGGAGTGTTTCCCCATCTCATGGTGTTGCACCGAACCTCGCCACCACTCTCTCTTTGTTTTTTATCCATTCATTATCTCCTCTCCTTCCATCTCTCTCTCTTTTTCTCTTTCTTTATTATGCTGTATGTTTATTTCCTCTCTCTCGTTCCTTCTTCTTTTTTCTCTTCCTCCCCCTCTCTCATTTTCTTTAACAAAATATATATCTCTCTCTACTACTATAACAACAACAACAACTACTACTATTGCTACTATAACAATAACAACAACAACAACAACAAACAAGAAAAGAAAAAAAACTACTATTACTACCACTACTACAACAACAACGATAAATAAGAAAACTAGACAACAATAAAAAAGAAAACAAAAAAACCATTACTACTACTACTACTACTACTACCACCACCAAGAAAACTACTACTACTACTACAACCATGACTACGACGACTACGATTATGACCACGACCACGATCACGATCACGACCACGACCACGACCACGACTATGACTATGACTACGACTACGGCTACGACCACCACGACCACAACCATGACCACGACTAGGACCACGACCACGACCACGACCATGACCACGACCATTACCACTACCACGACCACGACCACTATAATAAACAAGAAAAGAAAAAAAAACAACAATAATAACAACAACTATTACTACTATTACCATGACCACGACCACGACCACAACCATGACCATGACCACGACTACCACTACCACTATAATAAACAAGAAAAGAAGAAGAAGAAGAAAAAAAAAACAACAACTACTACTACTACTACTACAATAAACAAGAAAAGAAGAAAAAACTACTACTACTAGTACTACTACTACTACTACTACTACTACAAAAAACAAGAAAACTAAACAACAATAAACAAGAAAAGAAAAAAAACTACTACTACTACAACAACAACAAACAAGAAAATAACAACCTCTCCCTTCCTCTCCCTCTCTTCTCTCTTTTCCTATTATGTTTAATGTTTTCTTCCTCTCTCTCTCGTTCTTTCTTTCCTCTTCTCTCTTCCTCTCCCTCTCTCATTTCCTCTCCTTCCCTCTCCCTCTCCCTCTCTTTCTTTCTTTCTCTATTATGTTTAATGTTTTTTCTCTTATCTCCTCTACCTCTCTCATTTCCTCTCCCTCCCTCTCCCTCTCCCTCTCTCATTTACTCTCCCTCCATGACCCTCTCCCTCTCTTTCCCTATTATGTTTAATGTTTTTTCTCTCTCCTCTCTCTCTCTCTCTCATTTCCTTTTCTCTCTTCCTCTCCCTCTCTCATTTCCTCTCCCTCCCTTTCTCTATTTCCCTATTATGTTGAATGTTTTTTCTCTTTTCCTCTCCCTCTCTCATTTCCTCTCCCTCCCTTTCTCTATTTCCCTATTATGTTGAATGTTTTTTCTCTCTTCCTCTCCCTCTCTCTTTCCCTATTATGTTGAATGTTTCCCTCTCTTTCCTCTCCCTCCCTCTCCCTCTCTCATTTCTTTTTTTCTCTTCCTCTCCCTCCCTCTCCCTCTCCCTCTCCCTCTCCCTCTCTTTCTCTCTTTCCCTATTATGTTTAATGTTTCCCTCTCTCCCTCTTCCTCCCTCTCCCTCTCCCTCTCTCATTTCCTCCCCCTCCCTCTCCCTCTCCCTCTCCCTCTCTTTCTCTCTCATTTCCTCTCCCTCTCTCAATACACACGAATTATATAAAAAACAAGTAAAAGAGAGAGAGAGAAAACACAAAAGCAAAGCAAGAATGGACAATGCACTCACCGTAAAGGCTCGAACAAGGGTTTGGCGGCTCCTCTTCGCCTTCCGTACACCTCCTCCTCTTCTTCGTGAACGGCAGTGGTGGCGGTGAGAAGCCTTCTTTCTCCCTCTTTCTCTCTTTCTCTCCCTCTCCCTCTCAAATGCAAGATATTCACTCTCCCTTTCACTCTCCCTTTAGCTCTCTCTTTCGTGTATGCGCACAAAATAACGCGCTCGAGTTTTGGCCCACGTTTTTTTCGTCTGAGTACCGTCACTATTTGTGTCGTGTCGTTCGTGGCGGTGAGAAGCCTTCTTTCTCCTTCCTTCTCTCTTTCTCTCCCTCTTCTCCTCAAATGCAAGATGTTCGCTCTCCCTTTCACTCTCCCTTTAGCTCTCTCTTTCGTGTATGCGCGTAAAATAACGTGCTCGGGTTTCGGCCCACGTTTTTTTCATCTGAGTACTGTCACTATTTGCGTCGCTATTAGCGTCGCATTTGCGACACTAATAGTGATGCCACTATTTTATGTCGCAAATCGCTGTCGCTATACCTCCATATCCTTGTAGTGAATCTCAAGCTTTGCCTGAGCTAGTTTTTTGGGATTGCGCCCACTCACGCACACCCTTGGTAACCATGGGGATTGAACATGCAGTAAAGGTGTTGGCCTTTGGGTGCACCTGCCATGGTTTATTTATGTTTCTTAATGCAAACAATAATTATCATGAATTTTATGATGATATTTGAGACAATTATATGTAAATGCATAGAATGGATGTCTCAAAATGCATATCAAATTGTTTTCAATTACATTATATTGATGCCACATTTTTTGGCATTTTACAACAATGATGATTTGTTATACATTGAGAGCATTACATGTTATTTTTCTTCCGTAAAAGAGCAATTGTTTATTTGGAATATTGTCTTCTAGACCACTAGTGTAATATGACTATTGGACCCATGGGTATGTTGTTCCTTTTAGATTTAGGCCTAATGAGGATGGTTTGAAGGAATTGATGCAACTTGGGTAATCAAAATTTCCACATTCAACTAATATCTTATGCATGAGAAGCATAGTTCCGCTAGTTGTGCAAAAGACATAGATTCAAATTAAATATTAAAATTTATCGATTTTTTTTCTTGTCACAAACATTTTCTCAAGTGATGAAATATTGCCCTTGTGCCCCCTTGGTGGGGAGAGGGAGTATGAGGGGATTTTCAAAAAAAAAACTTTGGTTCATGAATTTTTTTTAGTCATTTTAAATTCAATTATACAAATTTAAAGTTCTTTAAGCCTATACTTTTTTTATCCAATGAATGGGCAACAAAAATGTGTATGTTTTTCATATTGAGATGGCATTAGTGCTTAATAAGCACCTCATTGATAGGTTTTATGATGCCAGGAGGCATATTCCACGGTGGATTCCGTGAGGTTTTATGGTGGATTCCGTAAACTTAGATGACCGGGGCTCATACACAAAGAGGATTCTTTGTGCGAGAAGTTGATGGGGATGCCTGTTCTTTTCGGGCGTTTCATTAATTTAGTGTGTACGTGGGTGATTCCATAGCGGGTGATTCCGCAAAATGCATATTAAATTAATAAACGTTTATGAGTTTAGAGTGCGCACTCGTAATAAATTAAGGTTAGGATTTATTTCTAACCAGTTGATTTATTTATGTAGCTGAAGACTGCTAGGTATTCACTTTTGTCGGTTTAATTGTATTATTTTACTAACGATTGTGAATGCTTCAGTTGATGTGTAGAGATAGCAGCAGTGGCGGAGGAAAGCATTGGAGTTTAGCGAGTATTCGACCTTTGGATTATATTTTGATAGGCGCCACGCCTATATTTTGTTATGTCTATTGAGACATCGATTATTGATTATTATTTTGTATGCGCCTATGCGCACGGATATATTATTTCTATTTGGACATTGAGATTGGGCGTGCCAGACTCTATGGGCACTGTCCATTAGCTTTATTTCCTATTTTTTGTAGAAAGCAAACTCAAAAGCTAAAAGCTTGTCATATTTTTGTAAATTGGGCTATTATTGAGCATGAAGATGGAAATATACATAAAATACATGCTTTGTGAAGCGCTCACACAAGGCATGGGGGGAGATTGAACCCAATTGGTCTCTTGCTTCTTGTCGTTCATGCTTTTACATTGTTTTTTGTGCAAAAAGGTAGAGTTCATTGTTCTTGGGGACCTTCCGGGATTCACTATGTGAGCATTCTGTGACCGATCTGCGCACCATTTTAAGAATCTTAATGGTAGTATTTGAGTAGCATACCCAAGGCAAGATATTTTATGCTCCATTAGAAACACACCTCTAAAACTTGTGTGTAATATAATAAACATTACTTCAAACCCCTATAAGTAAAGTATAGGAGAATTTCTTTTGTTTTTTTTAAAAGCCATGCTCACAACTGTGAGCTATAAATTGAATTAATACAATTAAACTTTACAAAGCTCCTCAAGCATTTTTTATGCCTTGAGGGACCAAAAAATACCTTTGACCTGACAAACCTAGAGTACATTTGAGTACAAGGCTAATGGGCGCCCATGCACACAGCCATGTTCATCCTCAGAAGAAATTAGAACCCGATGTTAGGTTGTAAAGAGGTACAATCAAAGAAACCTAAAGAGAAGATTCTAAGCATGTATCCTCAAGAGAGTACACAAACATTCTCCAATCATGGGACTTGGAGTTCTTTCCCATAAAGTAAATGAACCCCAAACCCTCCTAGATAATATCCTTGAAATCAAGAACTATAATCTTACCTTCCAAAACCCTTAGGTTTTGTGCTTTCCATAGTTGATTGAGGTACCAATACCTAACAACTTGAATGCAAGAAAGAATGGCTTGGTTTCTGAATCCTTCTTCCACCCAAAATCAATTTCTAAGAATGAAGACCTTGATGAGGCTGGTTCTAAGAAAAATAGTCTTCCTTGCTTTTCGTTGATTGAGTAGATTGAGTAGGTAGTACTATACCTCTTGTTAGTGCATTCTACCAAGTGTTTTGTTGGGCGGTGTGGTTGTGCCAAGGACTGTACGGTGGCATGCACCCCTCTTTTTCCCTTGTCCTACCTTTCTCGATGGATAGTGAAAATTGGGAGGTAACTTAGTAGTTAGTATTGGTTATATTAGCGTGTGATAAGTTAGGATCAGGATTATGTTGCGTTAAGAATTGATCTTGGTCAATTCCCTTAGACTATAATTGTTGCTGGAAGAGTAGTTTGAGGAAGATTTTGGATCCAAGTGGGAGAGATGCCACAAGCAGCCTGGTAGGGCTGGGTGTGGCCCTCCAGTCTGTCAACACTGATAACTTCTATTTGCATACTTTTTTATAATAACAAATGGGCCTTCCCATTTGTACAATTTTTTTAAAATCATTTTTTATGTTGAATCGACAGTCACACCTGAGCACTAACAATTTCTCCGATAATTCCTTTGTTGCGAAAGCCTTGTCAAACTTCGCCTTTCACTTTTCCGCGTGAGCCATGTAGTGGGCTATTGTATCTTCTCTATTCATTGCCAACTTTTCCCAATCTAACAACCTTTTAGGAGACTTATGTTTGGGATCGAAACCATCTCTCACCAACAATTTTACATTTGATAATTCCTCCTCGATTGCTAGTAGGGCCTCTTGCCCATACACTAGATGGAAAGGGGTGAAGTTTGTTAAGACTTTGAATGTTGTCATGTATGCCCACATTGCTGTTGGTAGGTGAGTGTCCCAATCCTTTGGTCTATTGTTGGCCTTCTTAGTGATGATTATGTAGATCATACCATTGATTTTATCCACCCATCCCTTGCTTTGAGGGTAGTAAGGTGTAGAGTGTCTATGTTTCACCTCAAGGTGCTTCATCAAGTCATACACTAGGTGTGCTCGGAAACCCGGCCCTCTATCAGAGATAATCTCTGAAGGGGTGTCAAACCTATAGTAAATAAAATCAAACACAAACTTACTCATATCTTGAGTGGTGACTCTTGAAGTGTTGGTGGCTTTTGTCCACCTAGTCATGTAGTCTACCCCCACTATGACATATTCCTTGCCTAAACTAGTCCTTGGAAGGGGCCCAATTGCATTAACCCCCATTTTTTGAATAGGAAAAAAGAGACAATTAGGGTTTGGGGCTCGTTAAAAGAAAGCCTCATTTCCCTTGTTGTCTGGCACTCATGGAATGTCTTACACCAATACTAGCATCCCTACGAAGGCTTGACCACACCAAATCGGTTTGCAGTAATTTCTTGGTTGTCGCTTCCTGGGCAAAGTGACCGTGAAAGATTCCTTCATGACAACTCTTCAAAATTCTTTCAATCTCCCAAGAGTGGGGAACCCTTCTTAAGACTAAATCTTTCCCTTTGCAAAATAGCTCATCATTAACTTAGTCTATACCTAGTTGACTTCTTTGCTATCCATCTGTTTTTCTCTTTGGTCATATGTGCGGGAGCCTCACCCTATTCTAGAAATAGAATGATTTTTTGGAGATTCCCTTGGCCTTCATAGAGTGGTTCCTTGAGTTGTATCACCCCAACCACGGCTAGCCCTTAATTTTCCAACTCATCCACTCCATTGTTCTTGTCCCTGCTCACATCAGTCACTTGTACCACCTCAAAATTTTGCATCAATTTCTTTATTTGTTTTAGCCATGCATTCATCAAATAAGAATTTTTGCAGGCCCATGTTCTTTGAATTTTCCTAACGAGCAACATTGCATCACCTTTTACTTCCAATTTCTTTATCCCATGATGGATACAAATAGTCAAAACCATAGATAGTGCTGCATACTCTACTTCATTATTTGACTTTATATCTTGTAGAACTTCCCTTTTTGTGATGATGGTTCTCTTTTGTGGGTCTTGAATGACAACCCCCCCTACTACCTATTGCATCTTCCTTCTGAATGCCCCATCAAAATATAGAGTGTATGCATCTTCTAGGTTAGCTTGTGGAGGCCATAAAGGCTCCCCTTGTTGAGTCAGTGGTATTATCTTCTCATGGCATAGTGGTGAGTGAGCACACTGACTAAGCATGCCCTCGTGCTATCCTCCACCAAAAATATGTAATTAGATTCTTGCATTTGAACAATCCACTTTGAAATTCTAGCTGAGATGACCATGTGCCTCATCACATGTGGGAAAGTGTGATCCACAGTAATCACCACAAATCCTTTTGCTAATAGGCACGAGGGATTCACTAGTAATAATAAGGAGACGTCACCTGCGTGCAAGAAATATATGGAAATAACCCTTATCTACCCCCTATTTATGGGACCTTACCTTATAAAATATACCTTCCTTCCCTTAAATAACCCCACTCCCTTACACTCACGTGGTACCATACGGTAAACCCTAGTGGAACCCCCGGGCTAATATGTAAGGGAGAATTTGTTTTAGTTCAAACATTAATGACAACACCATCTGATCCACAATAGTGTATCCTTTCTTTGCAACTAGCATCACCCTACTAGCAAAAGAGACTAGTTTCATGTAAGAAGTGACTAGGCCTTTTTGCATAAGCACTGCCCCAAGGGCATCGGTTCCCACACTTGGGTTCACATAAAATAATTCATCCCACTTAGGGGAAGAAATGGTGGGAAATGTATTCAAGGTACCTTTTACCTCTTTGAAACATTCTTCAACTTCCTCTCCCCATGAGAAGACTTCTTGTTGAGTCAACTTCTGCAAAGGCAAAATTAGTTGAGACAACTAATGAATGAATCAGTCCATATACCTAACCATTTGGACAAAAGACACCAACCCCTTTGTGCTTGAGGGTGAGGATAGAGAGAGCAATGCTTGAAATTTTGGAGGGTCTACTTTAATACCCAATTTTCAAATCACATAACCTAGGAGAGTGACTTTTTCCTCTTCTTCATGTCATTTGTTAGGATTTAGTTGTCCACCCAGTAGCTAAAGTCTGTCCAATCCTTCTTCTATTTTTCTAGATGCAAAATTCTTGAGTTATAAATGCAAAAATCATTGATGAAGACTTGAATGGATGCATGAAAATAGGGTTGAAACACATAATTCATAAACCTTTGGAAGGTTGTAGGGGCATTAGTGAAACCAAAAGGCATCACCTTATAAGCAAAACATCCCCTAGGGGTTATGAATGTGATCTTCCATTGATCCTCTTGAGCTATCCTAATTTTGAAATACCATGAGTAGCCATCACACATTGTATAAAGTTCATGCCCTACCACTTTGTTTAGTATTTTGTCGTGGAAAGAAAGGGGAAAAAAATCTCGAGGTGGTCACTTATAGAAAATGTACCTATCATGAGAGTTCAACATTATAAGGAAATTGTAAATATCTAAAACTTACATAAATATATTTAAACAGGGGACATTTTTACTCAATTTTGAAAAAAAAATATAGGTTTTAATAGGAAAGGGTAAATTATATTCATAAAAAACTTCACAGATAAGGGATTTTCAAAATAGGCATTGAATGCACGTGATATACTAAGTTTTCAAAGAGTAAACATCCCGAGGAAAAAATCCCATTTTTTAGATGCATGTAAAGACTTGTAATTCACACAAATCCACCACTTGCCATTCTTTTTTGGAGTTACCATCACGAGCAAAACCCATTCGACATTTTCCAGTGGAAAAATGAAACTAGCTTGCAAAAGCCTCTTGACCTCATCTAGTAGTGCTTCCCTTTATACCTTCCCTAGCCTTCTCAACTTCTTGGCCACTTGCTTGACCCCCTCTTTAAAATCTATGTGATGCTCAATTACTGAAACCTGATGATGTGTGTGTAGTCGGTAACAAACAATCCCCAATATTTTTTTTAAACATTTCAACATACAAGACCTTCTCATCCTATGGTAGTCCCTTGGCTATCATCCCTTCCAATATAGCTAACTCAACCTTGGGCTTGCTAATGCTCTCCTTCTGCTTCTAAGAAGAGGGCTCTCTAAGGACCAATCCCATCGCCTCTACAAACTATCTTCACTCTTGCTACTTATCTCACTTCTTGACAAGGTAGCTTCACTTAAATTAAACTCATCAGCCATGGTCTCATACCAAGATCCACTTGCAGGCCACACTTCATGTCATATGTAATGGGTTTCCTTTCTCTCCCTTTCTCAATATGAGGTTTTAGTACTAACATCTCATTCTCCCAACGTTGATCAAACTTAATATAAATTAACCAAGGTATCCCTAAGATCAAAGGGTAGCCCTGTCCCTTTGTTGGCATAACATACATGTCAACCTCCTCTTCTATCCCACACACATTAATTTTCACTCCCTTAATCACTCCCAAACTTTGCCATTGAATTATTTACTAGCTTTGCTTTGTACAAAGATGGCACATTCACTTTCAAACCTAGTCTTTGCATCAACTTTTCAGGCACCACACATATTTGTGCTCCTCCAACAACATACACCTTAGGAATCATTTGCCCCTTAATATGGGTCTCAATTAGTGGTACTATATCTTTGTTTGGGTTAGCCTTCACCAGATTGATTACTCTAGATGGTCTTCTCCTCACACTCACCATTTTTTACCATTGTCTCCTTGCCTTGGGTATTAAGTGAAAAAACTAAGGCCACGAAATTTTTAGTCCTTGATTGCCCACATAAAAAATTAAACCATAGGGTGGATGGTTCTTACCCAAAGGGAAATGTTCTATGGTAATTTTCTGTCAAGGCTATCTCACCTTGCTTGTGCTTACCTCTCTTGTCTTGGGTTTTCTCTTCTTTTAACTCTCCTTTGGTTCTTCAAAGTCCATGTCCTAGCTTTCTTGAATCCTTGTTCTCTTTATTGGCATAGTGTCTACCGCCTCTAGTTGCTTCTTCAATTTCTCCTTCCCTAAAACCTTTTCTAATTCAATTACATTCACAACTTGCTCACCTTTTGTCGATAGTGGCACAACTTGAGCTAGTGGTTGTGGCAGTGGCGCTAGTGGTCATTGCAATATTGGTATTTGGGATTTAGGAATTTGGGCAAGTGGGAGGGGGGGTGGAGGCCTTGCTCGGGGAGGGGTGACTTGCTGGTGGAGCCTTTTTGGGTCTCCATGGAGTTGCCAAGGGTAGGGATAGTGGTACATGCCATGGCTCTCTTCTCTGCAGTTGTAGCATTGAAATTCCCTCCTTTCTCTTTGTTGTTCCCTATTTTGACCATTAGTGGGTCGTCTCAAACCTCTCCACCATAGATTGATAGAAAGGCCTTTTAGATATTTTGCAAGTTGTTGTATTAGCTCCTCAGGGTTTTCTTCATTCCTTATTACTTGTGCTGGGTCTTGTTGTGACCTTATTTCCAAATTCAAAGGTGGCTCCCTTGGAGTTTCTCCACCCTTTGCTTGAGCCTTATATCTCATCTTTCTTTCCTTAGTTTGGGTCAACTACAAGGCTTCTTCATGTGGGAGCTTTCACTCAACCGCCAAGACCCACTGACCACTTATTGTTCAAGCGTTCCAAGCCGAGCACTAATGGATACATCTCACATAGCCGATGCGCCATCCATATCTACGGGTGTAGTGAGCTTACCTCCATGCCGATTGAGTTATCTCCTCTCCCGCATACTCCGATAGCTCCATGAGATCCAAGTGCAAGCTTCAAGCAAGCTCCATCCTCAAGCTCCACACTCCAAGCTCCATTGCCGCGAGGAAGAGAAGAGAAGAGAAGATAAGAGAAGAGAAGAAGAGAGGAGACGATGGAGAGCTTCTCCTCCCTGGTCCCTCACCCTCATACACTCATTCCCTCACACTCTCACACTCCCTCTCTCAAGCACAAGCTCAAGCAAGCAAGAACAAGAAGAAGAAGAAGAAGAGGAGAGCTACTTTTGGCCACACACAAGAATGAGCTTCTCATTCACTTTTCAACTTTATATACAAAACCCTAAATCCCTTTTGGGCGATCATCCCCTTTTTTACATTGCCAGTCGTGGCATAGGCCCTTTTTCCCATTGTCCTTCTATCTTCCTAGCTTCCTTTCCACCGCCCATCTACATTTACAAATTGCATGATGAGAGCCTGGCGCTCCTTGAATTAAACCATGATGCGCTTGCACTCTTTTACTAAAGTATTGACTTGCGCTTTTCCTTGCACACCTTTCTCCCCTATTTAGGACTTTTCTCCTTGTGCGTCTTTGTCTTCTGTTTCTCTTTGCCTTGGCCTTTGTCTTTGTCTTCTGCTTTAGCTTTTTGGGATTTTCCACCTTCGTTCATTTGAGGGTTAACATTACCCCCCTCCTAGACAAGTGCTAGTCCCATGGCACTCACCGTCGTAGGTAGCAGGCTTTAGCGTGCACCGAAGACATGGGTGGCAAGGACGTCTGTGGTTGCCATGGAGGAGTGTTGGTAGTGGTGGGGAGGAAGGTCGTTGGGGGCCTAGGCGGCTGGTGGTAGGGCTATTGGAGTTGGTGGTAGGACGGTTTTTTGTGGGGATTGCACTGATGGAGTACAAGTGGCAGTTTGTTGGGGATTCTGCACATGACGATTCTAGGCGGGCTTGCAGGATGATAAAGGATAGGAATTCATAGCTGAGTGTCGTTGAAGAGCAAATGATATTTTCATTGGAGTCTTCAATACCTGCAATTGAAAACCTCTCCTAAGTGGTCTCTCCCTAGGGGTAGTGCTAGTCTTCTCTATCGTGCACAAGACATAGTTTAATTAGTTTGGGAGACAGGTCGACTCTAAGCAAGCTGAGAGTATTGTCCTGCACTTGAGGAACCAAACTGTGTATATATTTTGGTGCAGATATTATATGAGTGCTTGTACATACTTAGATATTACATAGTTAGAAGACCGCGGGCTGGTTTCTCATAACAATGTGTGGATGAAGCAAAGTTGTCCATGTTGACAAGGAGTACACGTGAAGTTGTATGCGACATCCTTTGCATTGTGACTACACGATGTAACATAATTGAACATAGGGACACTGCACTATCGGTAGCTGGTAGCTATTGGACCTGTGTGATGAGGACAGTGTAGTTTTCATGGCCATTCGTGCAGTGCTTACCACAATTGATTGCAATGATATTAAAGCAGAGTGCAAGAGGTAATCGTGTGAATGGATCAGGGTGACAGGTCTAACCATAGGCGAGATAAGCTCCCTAGGTATGTCCTGCCCTTGATGTGCCCTCAACTATTGTGGGTGATGCTAGGGGGCTAGGGGACTAGGGACGGAGCCAGCCGACCAAGGTCACTGGACGCACCTAATTTGAGGACCCCTAGGTGTTGTGCTATGATCGTGGGTGCTTCTTATCATTTCGTTATTTTCTTTTCTTTTTTTCTTTTTCTATTTTCTATTTTGTTTCTTTTTCTTATGCTTTTGCTTTCTTTCTTTCTCTTTTTTTTTATTTTTTTTTGTTTTTTGACTTGCCTGAGTACAACCATTGCAATATATTGAGGCTATCAGCCTTTCAATGGGTTGGGAAATGTCAAGCTTCGAAGGCTCAGGAAATGGATATTACAGTGATGATTGTGCCCTAGCCTCGTTGTTAGAGAAGCAGTTGTTGAGATGGGGAGATACACTTGAGATACTGCAAACCTCTGTGCGATATGCGATGTTGGTACAATTGAGGTAACAACCATCGTGAGTCCACTGTAGAACTTGACCCAGGAAGAGAGCGCAGCTTATGACTATGCTTTGGTTCGTGCGATGTGGGCATTCGCAAGGGTGATTTTTCGCTTTCGGCAGCGTGGCTTTGTTGCGGTTCTTTGTGAGGTTGGTGGTCTTACGGTGACTTGGGCATTGAATACGTTTGCATGAAGACCTGTGTCATCCTGCATCCACTTGTCACTTCATGAGAGTATATGCAAGTCGCATGCGTCAAGTACAACGAACAAATGCAATCATGTCAAGATATAACTTTTTCAAAATCCTATGATGTTGATTGCAATGTCTAGTCTAGTGCTTGTTAAAGATGTGGCATATATTAACGATATGTAAGGGAAGTGTGTACAAGTTGGGAGCCTACCCTTTAATCATTAAAAGACAAAAAGCTATGGCAAGATGGCTTGTTAAGTTGCTTGTATATCATGTGGGCTACTCTATTTGCATAAGGCGAGGTGAGTCCGGGTGGTCAGGCGACTGAGGCTCTGCTAGTGGGGGGGCTCCTGTGAGGTTGTGCAGGGAAGATGTCGGCCAAGATCTGAATGCTGTAGTCTCTGGCCACAACCATTTCTAAAATCTTTTGAACAATGCATCGAATTCTTCCCTCTCTCGAGCTGCCCTTTCTGCCTTTGAGCACCTAGTGCCCAAGCGTCTGTTGGGGGTGTGCACAACCGGTGTTGCCACACCTTGTCTACTTTTGTAAGCTTCTACTCCCTTGGCATGGGGATTCTTTGGCCTACATCCAGGGCGGTGTCGCTTGGGACCTCGTTTCTTGGCATACCTTTTGAGGGTAGGCACGTAGCGCATCAGCGGAGGAGCTTGTGCTGCATGTTCCCTTCGATAGCTGAGAGGGTCTTTGCAAGCCAGCTGCCCTAGGTGCTCCATGTCTTCCACGTAGGGGGACCTGCAAAAGACGAACCAAGGATTAGGCCTTGATATAGGGTAAAACATACAGGGTAAAACCATTCGCATGGAAGGGATTATAGTGTGTGTTATCAAGCGTGTATGATGAGAAGGGGAGGGGTGAGGCATGCAGTGTTTGTTGTAGAGGGATGGTCCCCATGATGATGTTCATTTAGCTTCCAGCCATTAGCAGATCTTGAATCATGCTAAGTTACGCGGACTAGTGGTCATGGAGTGGGGCAGGGCTTATCCTTGGATGGATAGACCGGAAAGGGGAAAAGGTGTATAGAAAGGGACGGTACCCTGCCTACACCATCAGAGATGTTGGTCAAGGATTCCTATGGTGGTAATGAGGGTTGCATGCCCTCCGCCTCGAGGTGGAAATGGTCACACAACTTCTAAATGTGTGGTGAGAGAAGAACCTGAGGAGCTTAGCCTGTTGAACCCAACTCTTCTCCCTGCGCTTGACTATTATTGCTTGTATGTGTTGATAGTGTCTATACAGGGTCACAAAATTCATTGTTTATTTATGTACATATTTATGAATCCTTATCACATCACGAGGATAAAAGCCAATTGTAGAACTCTGGATTGTACTGGAGTGTGGCACACGCATCTAGTACTCGTGGCACCTTGTTTAATACCGATAGATATTTTGCAACATCAAGTAGCATGGGACCTTGTCCGAGTCTACTGGCAACATGTAACTCCTCCTCGGTGAGAACCTTATCAAACAGAGAGTTCACTTGCCTAGGTTTAGCTAAGTCTATATCCCGAATGGTAGTCAGTACTCACAAGGAAGTTGGTGCCACATAGGTTGGGTCTCGTTGAGACCGCCATTTGGCCAATCGCTCCTCTCAGACTATCATGATCTAGGCTCCTAGTTTGGCCATTGCAACGCAGTTTTCACACCAACGTTGTTCAAATTGACTTCGACCCTCTAATAGTCGCTTTAGTTGCTCTATCTCTAAGAGATTTGACTGGCAGAGCATATCATTGAATGTGACAGTTAAGCGTAGTTCGTTGGCTTCCTCGTCAAACATGAGTCACATGCGTTCATACAAGAGCTTGTTATAGTGCTCGTCAAGATGTTCTTGATCTTCCTAGGATAAGGGAAATGGCAAGTAGTCTTCGAGCTGCTCTTTAGGGAATGTGCCCATGTCTGCCAGAACATAGACCCGTGTGAACACTTTGAGCTTAGCATCCAACTCAGTTAAGCACTTTGTGACACTTCTATGTTCAATGAGGGCTTGCGCGGTTGCCATCTCATGCAAGGTTCTAGGAGTTTGCCTGGGCTTTAGCGTAGCTGGGGGCTCAGGCCTAGATGAGCAAGTTTGGCCAATGCTAGGATTTCTTATGCTCTTGGGGTTTTCATGTTTCTCCTGAGGCTTTGTCATTGCGTCATGGTTCTCCTTGGATGTGACTGGTATAAATTTGTCACCCTGTTGTGGCAGCGTTGTATCCACTCTTAATTGGTCAGTGCGAGTTCTGTTGTCAGTGGATTGAGTGTTGCAAGCAACCATTGATGGCAATGACTACTTTGATTTTTCAGAGCACACGGATGTGTTTGAGGTTTCACCGCTATTAGGAGAGGCATCGATTGGTTCAATGGTGGATGGACTCGATGCTCTATTCCTCAGCTCTCCAAGGCTCTTCATCTCAATGTTCTTGGGGTCCACAACCACCTACAACTGCTATTGTTTTCGTTGTTTTCTCCTCTTTTTCTTGGCCAGTGAAGGTGCATCTCTCAACAACTCAAGACCATGGATTAGGTCAATCGTTGATGTGCTTGGTTGGGCCTCAGCATTTTCTTTCTCTAGTGTGTCCTCATGGGACATAGCCATGGCTTGCTGAATAGCCTTGCTAGGTTGTGAGGGTACAACTGCCTCCCTCTTTGGAGAGTCTAGCTCTTCAGCCAATTCCCTTGTGCTTAACTCCTCCAGCCTAGGCTTTAGGCACTTTGGAAGTGCTGGAGTTGTCAAGGAAGTTGGTTGCGACACCTCCTCCACAGGTAAACTACTAAGTACACATTCCACAAGGGGAATTGCCACGGCCAAGGGCTGTGACTGCTGTGATCCCTGATTGGAAGTAGCAGCAGCTAGTCCAGTGGGCTGGCTACCCTTGGTGGATTGCGGTGTCAAGTCCCTAGGGCGATCGGAAGTGGTCGTGTCTTTTGTTGCCCTTTGAGCATTCATCTGTGTAGATCGAGAATGAGTTGATCTAGTCACATTAGGTTGCTCATGCATATCCTTGGGCCAAGAGCTACGGATGGTGTCATGTCCCACCTCTTGGACATTTGGAAGCTTAGATGGGGATAGAGATTGGGATTGAGCAATTGCCCTTGACAATTGCTGTAGTGCTTCCTGTGTCCGTTTGGAAAAAGAGGGTGTAGGAGATCTAGGACTCTTAGGTGGACTTGGCACTGGCTGAATGATTTGCTCGAGGCTATTAGACGTTTGTGCTATTTGCCTTATTGAGCAATCTTCCTTCTCACAAGCAGCGCTGTGCCTTTGGTGCTCATTATCCCCTTGGAAAGTCAAAAGCTCCTTGAGCACTAATGGTCTTTGTGCACACTCAATGGTTACATATGACATCTGCTTATTAAGCATGCTAGGTTGAGGCTCTTTCTTTTGAACACTCATGTTTGGTTTCTTGCCTCGAGACCTGGATTTTCTCTTAGGTTTCCTCCTATGCCTTGTTGCTTTTGGTGCAATCTGGCCTTTAGCTAATAGAGGTGGTTTAGTAGGGGGTTTCGGTATCCAAATCTATCGGTTACCTACATAATACCCTTGAGCACATAGCAACGCTTTGGATATCCATTGCTGCGTTATGCTGACCCTCCATTGATACCTTCGTCTACAAGGCTTGGGCTTCTTTTGGGGTCTTCTATGATATTTGTAAGTCCAAAGCCCGTCCTTGGCATTGTCTCTTGACCCTCTTGTTTCAGGCATGCCCTCACTCACTGGTTCTCATTGTTCGACTTGTGCTTGTATAAACTCTTCCAACAAGTCCTTGCTCTCGTTAGTAGGCTTGGCTGTTACGTCAGTACCTTCCTTGCCTTTTCCTCGAGGTCTGATGAGGTCACCCTTGCTAAAGGTTGTGACTATCCTCACACCCGGTAGTGTCAGGTGTATCCTCTGTGCTACATAGTCAGCCTCACACTTGGTCACCCTTTTGAAGGGTCTTCCTAGCAGGGTTTCCTACCCGCAGCTAGCACTATTTGGAAGAACATGAAATAGGATAGGCAAGCTTTCAGTTTCAATTGTCGCAAGGATTCTGCACTTCCCTATGAGCACTTGTGGTTGTCCCCCGTAAGGGCTAAGAGTGGCACTAGTCGGTGTGAGCTCTGGTTGGCCTAGTAGGGTCCATGCTTCATAGGCCAAGATATTCAAATCTGATCCTTCATCAATCAAAGCATTGATAGTGTGCTCTCTTTTTGCGGTGAGTTTGACCCTAAGATAAGCAGGTGGTACTATTTCTTCGTCTTTCGGGTCTTAGCTTGTAAATTTAAGCCTTCTGACACATGTCCTTGAGTCCCCAATTGCATGACCAGACATGGATTCTTCACCAATGTCTTGGGTCATCTATACAGTGTTGCTCAAGGTATATCTCTCCTCAAGAGTGTCATGTCTAGTAATCTTGGCATTTGTAGCTTGCTGATGTTGCATTTCGCTCTGACTAGACATGGTCTAAACACAATGTCTTTGTGCTCCCGTGGTGTGGCATTTTTGCCCTTGATAGCTAGATTGGCCCATTGATGTTCTAGGGTCTCTGTTTCTCTCTGTTCGGGTATGGGCTTTTGGTTACTCTTTTGCAAGTGAGAATCCATGCTCATGTAGAGCCATTACTACACTAGGGTCTAATTTGAAGGATCTGTCACAGCGCACATTTTCTCTCCAACCTACTTGGGGGAGGTGCGGAGGGGGCAAAGCCCCTTTGGGGGATCTGGGGGAGCAGTCCCCCCTGGCCCGCAGGGCCGTTATGGTAAACACCATGTGCAATTTGGAGGACCGTTTATAGCCAAATTTTGAACTGCTTGCTCTAAGTTTCAGCCCAATGATGGACCTGTGATGTGCCTTTAGCTCTACGTAGCCTTTGGGGTCAATCTTAGGGTTTAGATGTGTCAAAATTCGTGTCCTAGATACTTGTCTGATTTTCACAGTTTTCTGTCTGATTCTCAGATGTCCGATTTTCAGGAGTCCAATTATCAGAATCGGACGTCCGATTTTAGGTTGGTCCGATCGGCCCAGTGGTCCGATTTTGGTCATGTCCGATTCTTGCAGTGGTCAGATTCTAGGAATCGGATCAGACAGGGTGGTACGATTCTAGTAGTCGGACGGTCCGACTCTAGGAGTTGGATCGAAAAAGTGGTCCGATTTTTACGCTAGGACCAATGGTCTGATTTTGACACGTGGTCCGTGGTCCGATCCTAGGTGGTCCGATCCTGGGTGGTCTGACTCTGGGTGGTCCGATTCTGGGTGGTCAATAGGGGAGTTTTGAGGTCTCGAAAATGCCCTGTAAGAGATCCTAGAGAGAGAAAATAATTTAAGAAATAAAATCATTTTATAGAATTTTTAAAAGGTTTATATTTTGGTAAGTTAAAATATCAAAATTCATTAATAAGTCATTGTCGTGATATTCTCGTGGTCACATCAAACCTAGAAATCTAGGTCGCCATAAAGTTGGCAAGGTTGTCATAATGAAGATCTTACCTCTCCTCATTAAAGTGAAAAGTAATATTCAATTTGAATTTTGGTGGATACTCGATTGCCTCCCTCCATCGTTTCTCTCTTCTTTTTTTCTCCTCCTTGGTAGTCTCTTCTTTGTTTTCGTTCTTGCTTCTAATCATATCCTTAGCTATTAATCGATTAATCACCCAATGATCTCTGTAACTCAACTATGCATCAATCATCCAATGATCTATGTAGCTCTCATAAAAGACCTCTCTATCATCTTCATATTGAGTTGGATAGTGAGTATGAACCAATAAGAAAGAGAACAAAATCTATCATGGTTACAGAGTCTATGAAACATATACTGAGGTTTGAAGGAAAGAAGAATATTGATATTTGGTTAGATGGAAAGCTATATCCCAAAGATCCTAGCAAAAATGGCACTCCTCCTTTCTATAATAGCTCATCATTAATGAGGTTTATTGGTGATGGCTACAATGGATTTTTAGGTTATACACTTAACCTTGTTGCAGAAAAGGATATATTTGGACTAGAGAATCATCTTTTGATGAAACACAATATAGAGTTGTTGCAGAAGCTAGAAGATTGTCAACAAAAAATTCATTCATTGGAAAAGCGTATCAAAGCTTATCAACGAAAGCAAACTTTATTAGGCCTTCGAAATCGACAAAGAGCTCTTAAAAATATTGAGAATCTCAAACGAGGAGGAGGAGGCTGTGGTAAAAGAATCCAAGCAGCAACGTATATTTTTTTTCACTTGAAAAATCTTAAATATGGCTTTATTTAAATTACTTGCATTGATTTGTGATGTTAATTTTGCTTAGATCTCTTCTACAGCCAAGTACAAGTGAAAGAGATTCTTTAAAAGCAGCTCAGTTTTATTATCATTTTCTTCCTTCAGTAGTTTCAAATGATATTTTGGAGAAGAAGAAATTTAAAAAGGCAAAGAAACAATGCTTGGAGTCATTTGTAAAGGATCATTCTTTAGATTCTGAGTTAGTACAGAAGACACTGGATAGTATTGGTATCAGTCGAGATGCTTATATGCAACTTTTCCAGCTTTTACAATCAAATATGAAGCAAGGATAGGTACATAATTGCATACTTCCGAAGCCATTTGTGGTTAGGACTATCAGACAAAGAGTTAATAACAATGTGATAGGGATTCTAGGTGAGCCTTTTCATATCAAGGCTAGCTTCAAGGGCAAGAAAAAGGAGGTTACATTCAATGAATTTAACAATATTTTCCTTGACTTGCTCACCCTACAATGCTTAATGATCAAATTTTATGACTTGTCAGTAGCAGAGGCACACGGAGTGGCTAGATTTGTGATTAAACTTGATGAAAGTGAGATTCTGAAATGTAAAAAATTGGAGAGAATCTCTATCACCTTAATGAATAGAGCACTTTCGTCAGGTCATTGCAATCAGTCAACATCATTTAGTGTTCAATCTGAATATAAAATCTGGTGGCTAGGAGCATTTGAGGTAAATATTGAGAATTTTGATATATTATATTGGATTTTTCATCAAACATCAATACCTAATGTTATTCAAAGGCAACAAGCAAGAGAAGAGCTATTTGTTGAAGGATTTGGAAACTATAGGATTGAGTGGCACATAGCTGGTGACCTAAAGACACTCAAATGTATGTATAATGTATCAAAGGGAGCCAACTCGAGATCTCCTTGCTTATACTGCATGTCACTAGCTGTAGAGTTAAACTCAAGAAATTGGAATAGAGCTCCCTCTAGGCACAATAAGGATCCACAGTTTAAACCAGACTTGGACATTCCTTTAGCGAATGCCCATATTTGTACACTTCATGCACTTTGTAGGATAATTGAAAAGCTTGTTTATCTCTATATAGGATTTGCATGGAAGCTGAAGCCATTATCAACTAGAACAGATGCTATAACAAAGGTTGAAAAAGTTTTCTCTGCAATTGGTTTGCATGGTGGCAATGTTGTTATTGAACCAGATATTCAGAAGTCTAAGGATGGTAATTGTGTCCTAAAAAAACCATCTATTGGTGGAGTGAAGGCTCGAAGGTTTCTAGGCTTTCATGGGAGACTTGGCAAGATAAACTCGAGAAATGGTGGCTCAACTATTAAATTTAATCAGTGGAAATCCCTACATAATGTAGTTAAGGATCACACTGATAATGGATAAGCTCGGAATAGAAAAGCTAAATTTTGGGAAACACTAGACAAAGTGTTTTTTTATTGTGATAAGACTGAATGGAATGATGATGATATCAAAGACTTTAAAAACCAATTGAACCTTTTCAAAAAGGCGATGACAGAAGCTTGGGGTGATCAACACTTTACTCACTATATGGTAAGAAGTTTGTATATATTTGTTTCTTCATTGTCGAACTCATATAATGTTTTTTAATAACTTTATTTATTTATTAACTATGCAGCATATTCTATACAACCATGCTCCATACTTTATTAAACAATATGGATCCCTATCTATCTGGTCAACCCAATGTATGGAAAAATCACATTATCAAGCAAGAAAAAAATATTTCAGACACACAAGACATGGAGGTGGAAGACACAAAGCCAACAGTTTATTAGAGGTCTTTCAATGGTTCTATCGACAAATCTGGCATAAATTCAAGCTTAAAGATACAACCACATCAAGCAATACATCATCTTTAGCAAGGACTATACAAATTGTTACCCAAAGAAGAAAAGATAGATATTTAAATTCTTGCGCAAAGCAAAGATTTACAGAATGGTTACAAACCAAACAAAGAGTTGGAAAAATATGGGTTTCAAGAAACCCTTAATCTTTGGCATCTTCTAGTCTGATTGTGTTGCAGAAGAGTCCTTAGTTTCAGGCACCTCAATAGGGCCTCCAGAGGAGTCCTTAGTTTCAGGTACCTCAACAGGGCCTTCAGAGGAGTCCTTGGTTTCAGGTAGCTCAACAGGGCCTCTAGAGGAATCTTTTGTTTCATCCCACTCAATAAGACCTCTGTATTTCAAAAACTCCTGTTTTCGATAGCCTGGAAGAAGCTTCAAATTCTTACTATCTCCTACATAAGAGAGCAAATAGAAGCTAAGAACTCCAAAATATCCAGCTCTAGATCCACTGTATCTAGGCATGAAGCCAAAAAATCTTATGGCTTCTTCCTTCTCCACTAAAATGATCTTGTCCAAACCTCTACTGAAAACTTGAGATCCAATTACCTTTGAGATAGCTCTCAAAGACATCATTGGTAGACTTGGAGAGCTTGACAATCTACTATGATATATTACAATTGTTTGATTGTTTAAGTTTCCAATATAATGGCCAAGGCTTTGATTTTTTCCAAGCTTCATTGGCCTAGAGCCCTTGGCTTCCAAGAAAGTTGTCCAGATCTTCAATCTCAATCTACACAACAAACCATAACAGTATAAGATATAAGATATTTATCTATAATGCATAATAAAGTCTAACATAAACTCAATGGGTAACTTCGAATTATATTTCATACCTTAGGATGTTCATCTTCTTCGAGAAGACTATCATCATAAAGATTTATTGAACTCTTGGGTTTCTCATCTGATGGAGACTTCAATCTCTCTTCATACCCTACATCATCAATATGAAGTTTCTTTTGGACCTGCAAGAACTCTTCTTCTGTAGGTAGTCCCCCCTTTTCGTATTCTACGATTTGATTAATACATGTATGTAAGGCTATAGAGCTGTCTTGAAAATTCTCTCCTTCAACATCAAGACTTGCTAGTGGTTCTTATTCATAACCTATAAAATTCATGTCTTTTTTCCCCCAACCTGCAAGGATTGCTAAGCAATAATCTTCTCTAAGATCAAAAAGATGTTGAATATCATTTAGCAACACATATCTCTTCTTGTTGATAAGATAAGTGGGAAATGTTGGAACACATGCAAGAGGACCTTCTTCATCAACCTGTGCACTTGGCTTGATCTCCTTTTCTTCCACCATTGTGATATTGTTACTCTTGAACAAACCTACATCAAAACCTTGGACAAGTTGATTCTCAATATCTTCTTGGAACATCTCCTGCTTCTCTTCGACCTCCTTATCCATACTTGCAATATCCTCTAGCTTTCCCTGTTGGTCTATATCTGGAGAAGAATTTTCCATGTACTGAAGATACACAATAAATCCAACGTCTTTGTGGATCAGAAGGCATTGCTATTGATACCTGTGGAAAGGGCAACATGTTTCTCTCTTTCTGAATTCCTCATCAATGAGGTTGAACTTGCCTAGAAAAGTTGACCTAGATGTACTGGTGGCTCCCATGATATCACTATAATGAACAAATCCATTGACTTCCAAACCTTGAACATGTCTATCATAAAAACATATGTACTCCTTAAGTTTATCTTCAAGATCCTCCAATAATTCCTTCAAATCAAAAGGAACATTGAAAATTTCCCTGATATAGCTAAACTTGGAAGAATTTCCAATGGTGTGTAAGAAATCAAAGAGCCTATTATCAGAAGTCTCCACTAGCTCCTCCTCATCCATTCCTTCCAGAGATAGCTTTCTCTTTGTCATCTTAACCAACAAAAGATTTGTCCCTTAAAAAAAAGCACAATGGCAACAATGTCTAATAAAACAAGATGGAACTATGGAAAGAGGCCCCAAAATTGCATTTTTCAAAACAAAAAATCAAAAAATAAGAATTTTTTTTAATTGAGCGGTGAAACGCAAAAACAAGGTGTTCAAGGCAAATGCCGGTGAAGAAATCGCGTTTCACCAGACACTACTTGAAGACGAAAGTTATTTGAATATCTCACTGGTGAAATGCGATAGTTAGCAAAATATCACTAACCAGAGACATTATTTCACATTTCACTAGTCAAAAGATGCAAAACAAGAAGAGAAACATGAACTATGAATTAATTCTATTAAAACACAGAAATTTATGATAAGATCCTTTATGGAAGTGCTGTGCTCTTTTTAAAAGATAAAAAGCACATATCTGTAATTTTTCAAGTGTTATAAAAAATTCTTTCTATATTAATCAAATTGATTTTGTTTAAATACTTGTAATAACAGAATTTTGTTACCTATCAAAAATTGTTGAACTGCTCTTCAAACAAGAAAAAAAGACCTTGAAGGGAAGTTCGAACAAAATTTCGGAGAAAGGAAGACAATATCGGAGAGAATGGCTTCGAAAAGCTTTTATACTGATCGCCAAACGTGTGTTGATAGTTCCAACGAAAAAGTTTGCATAATGATGAAAAATAAACGCGACCTCAAATTTAGACAAAATTTCCAATATTTTTGCACGCTCGAAATGCCTCAGAATACGTGCACACGTGTCTCACTTAACACACCGTATCAAATTTCTCAGAAGACGTGTGCACTCCCTTTTTTCGAGAATACGTCGCACATGTTTTACTTAACACTTCGCCAAGTAATGCATGTACCATCGAAATCCCCCAATAAAGGGAAGCAATGGCTAAATTCGTTTCATATTTTTATGGTCATGGAGCACATTTTCATGGTCATGCAATAGGGCCTTCGAGCACATTTTCGTGGTGATGCTATGGTTATGAAGAGCGTATTCAGGTTTCACCAACCCACTGACAAAATTCGTTCTAAACGGATTTTTCCCAGCAAAGTGTGAAAGAAGGTATGGTTTTCTGCATCCTCCTTCTCTTCTGCATCCTCCTTCTCTATGCCCAGGTGTCTATTCATTGCATTTCTTTAATACTTTTCCTTAATTTTTTCTATTATTATGAGCTTATGAGCACTATAAACAAATTCTTTCCATAGTGTGAGCATTCCTTAATGTTGTGGAGATTTAAGGCAATCCTTCAAACTTTTTCATTAATTCTGTGGATATTTTAGGTAATTTTAATGGCATTCCTTAGATCAAAGCTTTGTTTTTCTTCGTTTTGTTGATTATTTTTCTATTTATGAGTTGTCCGGTGAAACACAAAAACAACATGCTACAAGGAGACCTCTTGCCTGAAACTCGCGTGTCACTGGTCACACTGGACAAGAATTTGGTGAAATGCAAAAACAAAATGCTGCAAGGAGGCCTCTTGTCTGAAACTCGCATTTCATTGGACACACTGGACAAGAATCCGATGAAACGCGAAAACAACATGCTGCAAGGAGGTGCCTTGTCTGATGCTCGCATTTCACTAGACACATTGGACAATAAGTCCGGTGAAACGCGAAAACAACATGCTGCAAGGAGGTGCCTTGTCTGAAACTCGCGTTTCATTGGACACAGTGAACAAGAAGTCCACTGAAACTCGCGTTTCACTGGAGGCCTCTTGTCTGAAACTCGCGTTTCACTGGACACACTAGACATGAAGTAACATTTTTTTTTTTGGCAAATGGCTAGGACTAAAGCAACAGCAAGGAAGGGGAAGATTGATCCTAGGGGTTTAACATCAAAGATTCATGAATCTTCAAAGCCTCCAAAGCCCTCTAGAAAGTCAAAGCCAAGGAGAAAGTTTTCTCAGAATGCCAGGTGCCTAAGGGAGATTAGGAAGGCAATAAAGGCTCTTGACAATGCAATTCCAAAGTTGTCTTTTCAGAGGCTTGTCAGGGAGATTTGTGACAAATATAGTTTGGATAGTTTTAGATGGACAAGAACAGCCTTTAATTGTATACAGAAAGCCATAGAGGATTTTTTAATTGAGTTTTTTCAAGATGCCTATATTTGTGCTGCTCATGCTCATAGGCTCACACTCATGGACAAGGACATGGTAATTCTTAGAAGGCTAAGATATAGATTTTCAAAGGTCCTTGAGCCAATTCCCCTCACTGATGAGAAGACATTTAATATCTTTAATGTGCCCCCACAGCTAGGAGAAAGAAAGATGATTCTGGTCCCAAGGTTGAGGATGTCACCCATGAGAGGGATACAAGGCAACATGAAAAAGAGGAACAGGCAGATAAATGGAGAGAGTATAGGAGACAAAGGGCTGAAGAAATGGAAGCAAAGCAACTAGAGTCCTTTGAAAATGAGCTGGCCACCCTTCTTGAAGTAGCTAATCCAAAAGGATTCAATGTCTTTTGTTTCTTACCTGGTGACTTAGGCAAAAGAATTGAGATTATCTCCTTTGATGCTGCATGTGTTCAAATTCTTAAGGATAAAAGAAGAGAAATAAATGACAGTATTATTCTTGTTGGCCTAAGGTATATCCACCCATAATCACTTCTACTTTTTGATGTTTTTTAAACAATAAGATTTTTCTTGTTTATACTCACTATTTCTATACCTTTTCTAGGTGTGTAATGCATGAGTTTCCTTTGGATATGCAACAAAAAATTGAGGTTCTTGATCCATCTATCTCATTCTTTATGAGGAACGAGCTTGATACAAGTTTTGTTGAGTAGTGGTTCAATCTGATTGACTTCGATACTTTGGAGCTCCTTATAATTCCATATAATGAAAAGTAAGCGATTCAATATTCTATTAGAGTTTTTGAGATTTTATCCTTCTAATTTGTTGAGATATGATTTTTTCAGTTCTCACTGGAGCTTGATTGCAATAGACTGTGTGGATAAGCAATGTTTTTTAATCAACTCTATGAAAGGAAGCCATGGAAATGCTAAATTGTAAGTTATATTATCCAAGGGCTCCTTGATATTTCAATTCTTTTTTTTTGTAAGTACTCTAAATTTCTATATATTTTATATATAGAGGTGCAAAAAGATTAATTGAAGAGCTAGAGAAAAGACCCCCTACGCCGTCTGATTTGCTTGCAACAATGCAATATAGACAAGTTGCGGTAAGTTATTGATTAAAATAATTGAAACATAAGTTTATTCTATGAACTACTATCCATCCTCTTTATAGTTTTACTTTGTATTGGTGGTTGCAGAGTCCTCATTAGGACGATAGCCATTCTTGTGGTGGCTGGAGGGTGATTGCAAATGCTAGAAGAATGGTTAACTTTGTTTATCTTAATGATGATAAACATGTAAAGGTAATATGAAAGATGCTAAATTTTAAGATAGATATTCATTGCAAATAGTCCATTGATGATAAAAATATAGTCTATTGTAAGAACAATAATAAACTAAAACTCTTTTTTCTATAAATGTGTGACAGTTTTTGAAGGATTGCTATGCATCTGAGCATGTTTGGTATGTTAGAGCAAAGCTCTTGAAGTATATAATGGTCAATTGTATACAACCAGCAAAAGAGATTGGTGGGGATTTGCACCATGAAGGAGATGTGGTGCCTATAACCACGGAAGGTGAAGCCACAACTTCAACACCTTTACCCACACCTTCTATACCCAAGACATCAAAGAAAGGCAAAAGGACTCCTAGAAATGATAGTTTTCCAAAAAAGAAATAGCTTTGCCATATCGCCTTGTAAGCCTTCATATATAGAAATTTGCCCTTTAGCCCTTGTATATCTCATAAAGATAGCAGATAGACATCTGCTACAAAATTTGTACATATATTTTATATTGATAGTAAAGATATCTTTTCTTGAATGTCCTTGCAGTGTATATTATTTTCTCTCATTTTCGATATCTGCAAAAAATAAATTACAAATGTTTGTTAGTTAGGAAGTGAGATCTTGATATACATCTAAGTAGATATAATATGACGTAAAAACTTACTCGTTTCTTGTCAAGTTGGAATACAAAGGAGCATGGTAGTTCAATGTCTTCATTTTGTAAATCCATCCTCACTTGATGTAGCGTACATGATTTTCAGATATTTAAGATTGCAATAATATCCTTGTTGAACCAAATATCAAGATCCACTATAGGATCTTTGCTGAAATCATTAAGATTTTGGTCTAAAGCAACTAGACTACTACCAACAAAATGCCATCGACTATAGTAAAAGCTAAGGATAAAATTTTGAGTAGCAATCATATATTTACACGCTATAGAGTCTTGATCTATCTTACATATAATTTTTCCTTCTGTCCTTGTATCCCATCCTTCATCAACAAATTGTATGATATGATCATATGTTAATCTCTTCACTGAAAGCATGGTTTTTGTTATTCTTATCTCCATATTAGAGAAGAAATCAATAAATATATTAATAGGCATAAACAAAGTAACTTTTCTTAGCCTACTTGAGATATTAGATTTTAGTGCTTTCTGGATCTCAGAAAATATCTTACATCTATAGCCCTCACTAGTAGCTGGACTTGGCAAAGGCTACTCAAAGCTGAAAAATCTAGCAAAGGAAGGAGGTTTATTGATCCCCATTGGCAACACCGCATAGGAATAACATAAGAATGGCCATAAAAGAATATTCCATTCTCTGCAAGCTCTGTCTTCTTTCTGCCCCTATACATTTCTTCTCCAATTGAACCATGTATAACATCAATAACATCAATAATAGACTCCACTAGTTGCCATTCCTCAAGATTAGAGGGATAGACATCTACAAGACAAACAAATATTATAATGGAAAAACCTAAACCATGTTTCAGAAAGGAAATATTTTAAGAATCAATTTCTTACAATTTGGTCTATGCATTGGAAGCTTTGAAGATCCAGGTTTCAAACACAGCTCTCTATGCATGAACACATGTTGCACTAGTACCTCTTTGATGCTATTCTTATTTGCTCCAAGCTTAAAATCTCAGATTCTGCCCTTCCAAGCAGAGATAAATGAGCTCTCGTGTTTTTGCCTTTTTCTACGTTTTGCTTGTTACATGGTGATCCAACTACCTTTGCTAATGATAGTAGGAATCCATCTTCCATCAGTTTGGAATGAGTTAAACACTGATATGGATGTGATTTGGGAGCTTGGCCGCCTTGTTGAAGGTCCAATTTCTGTATCCATGGTAGAAGAGAGAGACACACACACACACACACACACACACACACACACACACACACACATAGGGGACTAGGCTACCATAACGGAGGGAAAAACAATAGAGGAATAAAAGAGAGGGAAAAAACTGAGCGCCATGGTTTTCACTAATTTGAATTTCAATTACATCAGTCATTATCATTAATCTAGAAACATCATTAAATAAAAGTAGCCAAGACTCTACGCCATTAATGCAAAAGATGTCATAATCATGAATATGAGAGACTAAAAATAGATAATAAAAATACAAATTTATAATATTATTATATTTATATGTTTTTGTAAAATGATTTTTTATTTTTTTTTAAATAGAAGTTTCGTTATGGAGACTTTGCTCTTATTGGTCTAGAGCACTCTCTCTCCACATCCTAAAAGGCATTTTCGAGACCTCAAAACACGAGTTGCACGCGATGCCTTAGACTAACATCTACTTCACCAAATCGTACCGAGCTGTCTAATTAGATGCAAAGCCACAAAGGGAAATGCCTAGCGTACCTGAAAATGGTGTAGCGCTCGAATCGACCAGCACGCTGAGACGATCTCCCCGCATGTCTCTCTCTCTCTCTCTCTCTCTCTCTCTCTCTCTCTCTCTCTCTCTCTCTCTCTCTCTCTCTCTCTCTCTCTCTCCCTGGATCTCAAGCTCACTCTCTTCTCAAAGGGCTGGATGTCAAATGTGGCCTATCCTGGTTCCCTAGGCCTCTTATTGCCCCATTCCAGCCTACTATACATCAATAGAATACCCTATTGTTTTCCTTCTTTTTTCCTATCCTAACCTTAACCTAATGCAACAAAAATCAAAACCAGAGATGGAGATGGATTGTCCTACTCTAATATTCAACAACAAATCAGAAACCTACTTGCTAAGGAGATTGAATTTTTCTTCAAACTCCCTCGCTTCCTACCTATCTACCTCAAGCACCGGCTCGGGGAAAACCCTACTCCAATGCTCGATTCGAAGCGCCCAAGCGCTCAAGGCTTGAATCTGTGTGTCTCGACAACGGAACCAAAATGTGGGAGCTTTCGCTCAACTGCCAAGACCCATGGACCGCTTATTGTTCAAGCGTTCCAAGCCGAGCACTAATGGCTACCTCTCACGTAGCCAATGCACCATCCATATCTACGGGTGTAGTGAGCATACCTCCATGCTGATTGAGTTACCCCCTCTCCCGCACACTCCAGTAGCTTCATGATCCAAGTGCAAGCTTCAAGCAAGCTCCATCCTCAAGCTCCATGCTCCAAGCTCTATTTCCGCGAGAAAGACAAGAGAAGAGAAGAGAAGAGAAGAAGAGAGGAGAAGATGGAGAGCTTCTCCTCCCTGGTCCCTCACCCTCACACACTCACTCCCTCACACTCCCTCTCTCAAGCACAAGCTCAAGCAAGCAAGAAGAAGAAGAAGAAGAGGAGGAGGAGAGATACTTTTGGCCACACACAAGAATGAGCTTCTCATTCACTTTTCAACTTTATATACAAAACCCTAAATCCCTTTTGGGCAGTCATCCCCTTTTCCCCTTTTTTACATGGTCGGCCATGGCGTAGGCCCTTTTTCCCATTGTCCTTCTATCTTCCTAGATTCCTTTCCACCGCTCGTCTACATTTACAAATTGCACAGGTGAGAGCCCAGTGCTCCTTGAATTAAACCATGATGCGATTGCGCTCTTTTACTAAAGTATTGACTTGCACTTTTTCTTGCGCGCCTTTCTCCCCTATTTAGGACTTTTCTCATTGTGCGTCTTTGTCGTCCGTTTCTCTTTGCCTTGGCCTTTGTCTTTGTCTTCTGCTTTAGATTTTCCAAATTTTCCACCTTCATTCGTTTGAGGGTTAACACTTCATAGTTGTCAGGGAAATTGGATTTCCCTTTCTCTCTTAATGGGGCAAATAACCATGCTAAAAACCTATATTTTCTTAGGCAATTTGAGGCTCTATCCATACCTACTAAGAACTCTTTCCATTTTCCCCAAAAATTGAAGAATTTATTTTTATATGAATTGTACTCCTAAAGACTTTGTTGGTTAAGATGTAACAATTGCTCCTAGAGTTTATCTGGGTTGTTACAGTCTTTGAATTTAGCCGAAAAGGTCGCCCAAAGGGTTTTCCAATTGCTTGTAACTTCCATTGGAAGGGCTCTATACCAAGAGCATGCTTCCTCCTTAAAAATTAAGGGAAAAACCCTTAGCTTACTTTTATCTTAGTGTTGGCCATTCATGAGAAAATCCATCTCCAATCCTTCAAGATATTCCTAGGCATCCTCTTGGGGCCTCCCAAAAAAAGTGGGATAAGACATTCTTCTTTTGAAAAAGGAAAAATGAAAGCAATCCCTTTTTATTTTGAAATAATACAGAAAGGTTTTTATGAAAGTGCGGATATACAACATCTATAAGAGAATGAAGATAAACACATCAAATAAAGGTTGATAATCAATAAGTGGTAGAATGAAAGGCTCAGGAGAGGCATTTACTTGGGCTAATCTTTTAGGTCCAAAAAGGTAGGCCATTCTCTGTTGGAAATGGAGTTTTAGGCTAAGGATAATATGCACAGATTTCCTACGAGTGGGTTGCTAAGGGTGACCTGGTCCCCGCTCTCCTTCCATGCTTCTAGTAATGGTCTTTCATAGTCTTCAAGAGATGTCTTAACTTGATTATTGATGCAACTAAATAGTTTTGTAAATTCACTCTCCTCTAATAAGTGTACATTCTTTGCCCTTATCCCAAATGTTGTTATTCTCTCTTCCAAAAGGTATGTACAAAATCTAATGTGTTTTGCTAAACCCCAGTGACATGGCAAAAGAATATAGATGATCTCCATGTGTCTCTCTGAATGGATATGATTTAGAAAATCTACATGCAAAGTGAGCCCTTTAAAATAGATTGAGAAGAAGTTAACTATATGTTCTAAAATAATGGACAAGGGTCCTTTGGGGAGTGCACGTACTCACTCCCAAAAGTTAACCATGCAACTAATTTTTTTAATTTTCATGTGGGGGGAGATCCTACAATGCAAAGTCCTTTTTTACACTTGGGATTTACCCAATTCACATGTTTGACATGAGCCCTAGCTGTCTATTTGAGCTCATGGGGCTCATCGATTTTCATGGAGCTCGCGTAAACTTTGATTGTTCTTCATCTTCCACCATTTCTTTGATTGCTTTGTCAAGGGAGTTGGACCCAATGGATTCTAATATGCTAGAAGTAGACCATCCTCGAAAGGGATTCCACACAATTTCCTCTCCATCTTTGATATGCTTAAATAGATTAGTAATGAAGTCAAAGTAATAAACCTCAACTCCATTCATAATCTTTTAGATTAAGGCCTTTAAGTATTGCCAAGTGATGAAATTCTCTATTCTTTGGTTACCAACTTTCTTCCTCAATGGGGGGCACCAAATGAGAGGTTCAGAAACAAACGAGCTGGACTATAATCACTCTGCTTGCTCCTAACTCCTCATGGACCAGAAGGGGAAGGGCATCCCCTGTGACCAAGGAGACAAAGAGGGAGCATATCTACCACACTCTAGGGTGAAAGGTATGTACCCTAGCCTAAAAATGTTAGACCAAAACAAAGCATCGTATGAGATGCTAAAAGAAGCTGCCGGCAAAAGAGAAGGGAAATCAACATCCACCTCTCTGCTCATAACCCTCACTCAAACCAATATCACACCAAGAAAGGGAAACCACAGATTATTTGGAGATTAAAAAAACTATCCTAATAGATGCTAGAATGGTAGAATAGAGAGTGTCAATTTAGAGAGGGATAGGTGGTAGAGAGAGACCTTATTTGCCTTAAAGCATGAGAGGGTTGGAGTGACTATAGCCATGATATATATAGTTACATAAGAAAAGAAAGAGATAGGAGGCCCAAGCTAGCCTCTACACTACACCATAATTTAATCTACAAGAGAGGGGGGAAAAAAGAGAGGAAAGAGTGGGGAGAAAACACTACACATATATGGGGAAAAGAGACCTTTATTGATGGGATGTAGCCATACCTACACAAATGGATTAATGGAGGGGGAGAGAGGGAATTAAAGAGCCTAAAGAGATGGTTGGTAAATGGTGCTCAAGAATCTCTTCATGTGGGGACGGGGTGAGGAGGTGCTCCAATGCCAAAATGAAGAGAGATAGATGGATGCCATCAACATATATACAAATGATGCATGGTGGGGGTGATAGAGAGGGAATCATGCCCTATTTAATGGTGCTAATATGTTGCTTGTCATAATGTCCAATACTAAATATACATGAGAATTTGGTGCTCTTGTGTAGGGTGGAGAGTGATAGTGAGAGTGCTGGGGGAGGGGGGGGGGGGGGGGGGGTTATGGAAGCTTGGGAACAGTATGTGGCTCTTGTGTGTATGAGGTCCCCTTGCATGAAAATGATGGGTGTTTATATCGGGGGCCGGGGGGGCTTAGATTAGGCTTTGGTTAGAGTAAGCCATAACCTCAATTAGATTTTAAGATATGATGACAAGGATATTTTCTAATAGTAGAGATATAGAATCCCCTCACTTGACTCTTGGAATAGAGACAACGGTGGGGAATCATGAGTTAAGAGAGAGAAGGAGGGGAGGGGGTGGATACTTTTACATGAAGTAGAGAAGGGGAGGGGAGGAAGTACAAGGGAGTGGAAAAGTACAAAATTGCACTTGTTATTATTTTTTACAAAGGGGTATTTTACATGGGTTGAAATGAAGGGAGAATAGCTAATTTTTCGAGCTTTTGGAGTGGTAATGGATGCCCATAGACCTATCTCTGATGGCAGAAATGGTTCACATGCTGATACCTATTGTTGTTGATGAAACATTGACTACCAAAGTGTAAACCATCATGTTCATGAGTAGCCCTTGTGCTTATGCATTGGCTTAAGGGATAGCCCTACTAGCTAGTAGAGCTATATATATATATATATATATAGAGAGAGAGAGAGAGAGTGCGTGTGTGTGTGTGTGTCCACACATACACACGCACACGCACACACACACATGGATATATGGATTGAGATAGAGAGAGTTTTTTTTAAATGTATGCTTGTAGATGCAAGTATGGATATACATGCATGTATATCTTTATTAATTTTTTTGTCTTTTCTGGTGCCACAATACATATGGACTTGGACATGGGAAAGAGTAATATGTATATGAATAATAAGATACTTGCATATGCATATATTTGTGCTTTATGTGGATAAAAATGGGAAGTGAAGGGTGCTAAAGATATGTGTGTGTAAAAACATATGTATGCATATGTGTTTAAATTATATATTACACAATGGTGTGTGTTTATGTGTGTATATGTGCTTGAGAGTGTAAGAGAGTAAATGTTGTATAAGTACAAGAGTGAGAGTGAGTATGTGCATGTATGTGTGAGTGTGTAAACTTGAGAGTGGCGAGAGAGGGTGTATGGGTGAATAATGTAGTAGAAATGAGAGAGTGTGTGAGAATGAGTGAGAATGGGTGGCTTTTTTTTTGTTGAAAAAATGGGTGGCATCGTGAGGCATGTGGACGGGTGAGAGTGAGAGTAAGGATAAGAAGAGGGGGAGTGGTGAGTGAGAGATACTCTGTGTGTGTGTGGGTATAGTTGAGTGAGAGAGAAAGACATATGCCTCTCTTGGCTGCCGACGAGAGAGAGAGAGAGAGAGAGAGAGAGAGAGAGAGAGAGAGAGAGAGAGAGAGAGAGAGAGAGAGAGAGAGAGAGAGAATGACAACATGAGGGTGAGAGACTATGTATATGATGCCTTTGAAATAGAGAGAGAGGAGGTAAGCTTTAGCACCAAAATGATGGGGGGGACCATGGCTTGGCTTGGCCTACCATGAGATCTCACCATTGATTTATTTTACCTCATCAGCTTCCAGCTTGCACAAAGAGGATGAGAGAGAGAGAGAGAGAGAGAGAGAGAGAGTGTGTGTGTGTGTGTGTGTGTGCCATAGGGTTGGGTATTTGCTGACAATGCCTTGAGGGGGGGGGGATGGGCTTGCACCACGCGAGCGAGGGGGTGGGGTGCTTGTTCATAGAAGCGACTCAAGAGGGAGAGAGAGGCTTCATTCTTTTTCTTTTCTTAAAGTGGTTGACCACTCCCTTAAAAGAGTAGTCCCACACCTTGAAAAAAGACCTCCAATGGGTACTTGTCATGCCTCCCTTGGCATACATGTGTACTAAAAGATCGCCCATCACAATGTCCTCCTTGCAACAATGCCTACCTTGAAAATTCGTTGTGAATTTTGCCTTGGTAAAAACTCCATTAGGGAGCCATATAGTCTAAAGATTATATATAAACATATATTTTTACTATGATATAGTAAACTATACTTACTAGTATATAAATACTAGGAAACATATATATGTATGTATGTATGTATGTATGTATGCACACACACACGCACACACACACAAATGATTAAGACACGGTGTATAATTAAAGCTCATAGCCAATACTCATATATATATTGAGAGTTGAAAAGATGAGTGGGTTGCCTCTTACCCACCTAGCCTAGAAACGAAGGTAACAGTTGAGTAAAAAACTTTTCTTTAAAAATTTTATTTTTATTTTTTTTCACATTGAAATATATATATATATATCTCTCTCTCTCTCAAGTGAGGAGGAGGAGGAGAGAGAGAAAGAGAGAGAGAGAGAGAGAGAGAGAGAGAGAGCTTCTTTTTATTTATTTATTATTTTTTCTTATTTTATTTAATATTTTTCTTTTTCTTTTTTTCCTTTTATTTTCTTTAATATTTTCCTTTTCTTTTTTTTTAACATTTCCTGCTCAATTACACTAAAGATAGGTTATCTTAAATTTTTAACTAGTTATTTACCAACTAGATGTTCTAGAAGAGACAAGGTAAGCATGTGTAAATATTTTTGTGAAGCGTGCAAATCTTTTTGTGAAGCATTTTTAAGTGGATGATAGTATAGACTCTACTTGAGGAATCCATTCTATCCTTGGTAAAAAGGCAAAAGTCTTATGAGTCATATTGCTAATAATGGTTACAAATTTCCTTGTTTTAGTTTTGGAAAAGAACATGATTTTGCAAAGAACATGATTTCAATGATAGCTAAATTTTATATAGTAGTAAATGGATCCATTTTATTATCATGAGAAAGGAACTATGATGAGCAAATGAATCCTTGCCTTTATGTGTGAAGATGCATAAGTGCATGTGGTGCATCTAATATGCTAAACTATTTTTTCCAAACTTATAATGGGTCCTCTAATAACCCCAGTAATGTATTTAGTGTTTTCTAATACTTCCCAAAGGATTATATTTGAGATGGCTACTTAAGCCCATGGAAATCTTTGATTTTTCTCATAAAATTTCTAGAAAAGCTTTTCTTTGTGAGATGATTGGATCATATAATTTTTCTGCATTAAAGAAAATGAAACTCTAAATTACAATTATTTTCTTTTCAAATATTGTATTCCTCTAAAAATTACGGTTGAGAATGAAGTTCAAATCTCAAGCATACTTTTGATATTCCACATATGCATAAGATCAAAAGATAAAGCAAGGATCCAAAGACTTGAGGGGGGCTTGAGATGCAATTGTACCCCTCCCAAGTTTGGCTATGAGGAGGATATTGGGTCTCAATCTTCAAGTTGATCCTTCTAGAGAGATCATGGAGGAGGGTGTATCCTCATAGGTTGAAGCAGGTGGTCTTAGCATGTAGAGGATGATAAGGTGATTAGAAGAGAAAGCATCTAGCCATTGGTAAAAGTGAGGCCTATTTCAACAAAACCATATGGTAAAATTTTGTAGGCATAGGCTTTTCTTTTGTTTTTTTGTGGAGGGAAGGTACAATGCTATTGAGGAGTTTACAAAGAGAAAGCATTATTTTTTTCCTTATAGACTATATGCTTTTGGTTTGAATGAGAAATGTACAAACTAATAGCTAATAGTGGATGTTTAAAGAGGCATAGGCTCCTTATGAAGTAGGGAGATCCCAAGAAAATAAGTTAGTGATTTGAAAATAAACCAACACCTTGTATACCAAGAGAGAGAGAGAGAGAGAGATGGTAAAGGAGATGGGGCTTTAATTTGGGGATCTCAAGTAGACACATCCCGGGCACATCCCCCCCATTGTGCCTTGGAGAATTTTCAAATAAAAAGACCCATAATGTGAATTTACATTGAGCACATTTCTAAACCGCTCTATTTTTAGAAAAATGTAAGTTGACATAATAAATATACCCTTTCTTTTGAACTCACATGGTTTCTTACATGTTCTATAAGGTGGACTCCCCGGGCTTCTTACAACACCATTGATCTTGAGATCTCTCTCTCTCTATATATATATATACATATATACATATATATATGTATGTATATGTGTGTGTGTGTGTGTGTGTGTGTGTGTGTGTATATACATATATATATACATATATATATATCCTCATTAGTAGTTGCACATTCCAAATTTGACATGTGCTTTCATCTAATCATGACACGTGGCATTCCTTGATTTCATTACATGTGTGTCATTCCTTTAGTTTGTCATTTTAATATATATATATATATAGAGATAGAAATGAGAAGAGAAATACCAGAATTTATTTGAAGGATCCTTGGATTTCTTTGATGTTTCCTTAACAAAAACTATTCATGGTCATATTCACTTTTTAAAAGCTATGTAAGAGGTTCTACTTGAAAAAAAAAACACAATGCAACTATTTACTTTTGAGTAATTCATCTAAAATAAAAATTCATGTTATATCCTACAATGATTTGTTTATTTTATTTTTGACATGTTCTTGCAAGTTGATGTTTTATCACAAAAACACAACAAGAACCTTGTAGTGCTTGTTGGGTTTTGTAGGGGAAAGAATTCAATACTCATGTACAAACTTATGTCCAATGGATCATTATCTGATCACCTTCATGGTATGGTTCAATTTTACATTGATAAATGTGGAAGTAGAGAATAATCTACCTAAAAAACCTAATAAATTTTGTTATTTTCAAAGGTGCACAAGATTCACCTTTGTCATGGACCACAAGGCTAAAGATCTTACTTGACGCTACACAAGGTATGCTCAAATTAAAAGAAAACTCAATATGTTGGTTTGTTTGTAAAGGTGAAACTTTATGTCGGAATTTATATACTAATAGAAGCTTACTTACTCTTAGAAGTTTTAAAAGTTTGGAAATGCAGGTTTTGACTACTTGCACTATGGATGTAGTCCTCAAATAATTCATAGGGATATTAAAAGTAGTAATATTTTATTGAATGATCAACTAGAAGCTAAGATATTAGAGTTTGGAATATCAAGAGACAATAGAGCTCCTCCTACTACCTTGATGGGAAGTATGCGGTATTCAGATTCTGAGTAAGTATACAATGTGTACATATAATATGAAGTGAATTATAACTCTATCTAGAAGTTGTTATTTAATGTTTTTTCACACTCATGTAATTTACCATGGTGTAGGTATTTTGCAACCTCAATGTTGATAGAGAAGGTTGATGTATATAGCTTTGATGTTCTCATTTTTAGGTTATATGTAGACGAACACCCACATTTCTTGGTGTCGATACATCTAGAAAACAACTCCACATTGTGGATTGGGTAATATGGTTGACTTAGCCTAGTTGTCTAATATTACTTTTAATTCTTGGACAAATATTCCCATATATGCATAGCTTAGTGGTTTGCTCAATGGGTTGTGAGGAAATAAGTCTTGAGCTTAAACCCCCAGCTTGGACTAGGTGTGTGAGTGGTTTTTGGATGCACCTTCCGTCACATTTTTTCGTAAAGTTTTTGAAACTTGTGAAATGAAGAGAGTGATATAATGTGATGAAAATTATTTTAAGTTTGAGGGATAACCCACTTCCCATGGAGCTTTGGTGAGGCTATGGAAGGGCTCTTGTGACCATCCCATTTGTGTGTGTCAGTGTAGATATTTGGTAGATATTCTTAAAATAATTTAAAAAATAAAACATAAAAAGAGTCTTCTTTGTAGTTTTGAAATTTTTTTATGTTTGTTTGATGAGCAAATTAGGCCTTACATTGATTAAGGTGTCATTGATGACATCATTGATGTGGCCCTTCAAGATAGCTATAATGTTTGATGAGCATATTAGGCCTTACATTGATCGAGGTGTCATTGATGACATCATTGATGTGGCCCTTCAAGATAGCTATAATGTCTCTTCTATATGGAAAGTTCTAGATGTTGCATTAGAATGCATGCACCGTTCAAGTTATCAAAGACCAAATATGAGCAGAGTATACTTAGAATTAAAAGAAGCTGAAAGAATGGAGCTTGAAACTCATCATGGTGAAAAGTTTCAGAAATCATCTACTACATTCAAATCAAGCCCTTACAATTCCTTGTCCTTGACACATGTGAATCCTAGATTATATTAAATGCAAATGCCAATCCTCCAGGGCTTGGAGTAGATAAAATCAGTAGTTTCAACTACCATTTTATCGAAATGAGTTTGACTTCATGGTCCAAACGAAATGAATGAATATCACTATGAATATTAAATGCAAAAGATTTTGTAAATTATTCTTTGAATTCTTACTGCAAGAAATATAACACTAAGCAATTTTTGATTCTAAAAGTATTATTTCCATATATCAAAATTAAAAGTTTGGAATAAATCATTTCTTTCTATAGGACCTTGGTCAATGAGGCAATGCATCATAAAAGACATGAATTGCACTATTCATGTTTTTTTTACATGTTTACATGCTTTTACAATTTAATGCATCTATATGTTTGTATTCAATTTAATGAAGAGCTACAAGGTGGCCATACTCTTGAACAAGATACTCTCACAAACAAATTTTCTTAACAAAATTTGTAAGTATTGCTCACTCTTACCGTGGGCCGCTTTGTGGACATTGGCGGTTTTGTCCCGTCCCCGCGGCCTGTAAAAACTATGGATCTGGTTCACATTTTCTACTAAACGTCGATGGCAACCATCAAAGGTAGCAAAGTGGCCCATCATCCATGGTAAGAGCGAGCTTGTTACCATCAATGGCACAAACACATGCACGCATCTGCACACATAGGCATACCAACACACACAATTTTTGAAAAAGACCTACTAATGACTTGAACCCAGAACAATTCAATGCTTGTAGAAAGTGAAATATTAAATACATCACAGATCATGTATACCATCGCAAATAGCCACATGACGGTGAAAGTATTCAATACATGCTAAATATGGCCTTACATTCTGTGAAATATCACCAATTGCACACACATCCTTTGAAGCTTTGTTCATGAAATATCACCAACCTAGACAATCTTGTAAGAGAAAATTCTTTTTTTTTAAAACCGCTTTAAGCTTACTTTACAGCTTTTTTCTCTTTCTCTCTGTCTTTCTACCTCTCTCTCATGCAGACACGTTACTGTAGGCGGCCAACAGAGTTAATAAAGAAGGGGAATGAAAGGGGAGTTACTAAAAAAATTGAAATTAGTGTAATTAGTATAGAGACATGCTCATTACCGCCAATGACACAAAGACATGTATGCATTTGCATGCATAGACATATCAACATACAAAGATTTTCAAAAAGATGTAGTAATGCCATAAACCCACAATAATTTAGTGTATGTAGAAAGTGAAATATTAAATACATAGCAAATCTGATACATTATCACCAACCGCCACATTAAAAAAAGCTCACTCCACATAAAAAACTACATGCATCAACTCCACAGTGATACATGTCCACCGTACATTAAAAGTGCAAAAAACCTTGTATACTCAAGTTATTTCTAATCCCATGTTTTATATATCTCAAGGTGTTAGTAATTTCCTAAATTTTTTATAGATAATGAGCTATCTTTTGATTCTCATTATCCCTCTCTCTCTCTCTCTCTCTCTCTCTCTCTCTCTCTCTCTCTCTCTCTCTCTCTCTCTCTCTCTCTCTCTCTCTCTCTCTCTCTCTCTCTCTCTCTCTCTCTCTCTCTCTCTCTCTCTCTCTCTCTATATATATATATATATATATATATATATATATATATATATCTCATACATTTTATTTGATTTTTCTATTTTAGCCTCATGTGGTTTAAAGAGGCCTCATGGTGTTATTTGTTTTTTAAAATCCTCATGTTGTTTTCATTAACCTTTATGCTGTTATACATATAAAGTGAGCCATTATTAACCCTCAAGGTGTTATGGGTGGATCTTTTATTTTTTACTGATCCCTTATGTTGTAATAAATATAGTGCCCCCAAGGAAAACTTTTTAAAAGACCCTCAAGTTGTTTTATAGAGAGCTATGTTTTTTCCTTTCACCCTTATGAAATTAAATCTTTATTAACATAATTTAGAATGAGCTCTCTCTCTCTCTCTCTCTATATATATATATACATAATACATGCACATATAGATATATCAATATAAATATAAATAAACAAACAAACAAACAAACACACACACACACACACACACACACACACACACACACATGTATGTATATATGTGGCTAAGTTGCACTTTTTCCCACCATCTAGCATATGTTTTAGCATTTGCCAATGCAATTGGCCGTTGTAGGCATGCTGATGAACCTTAGGATTAAGGCCATCAATAAATTTACACTTTTGTGTGGGCTCATCAGGAGCTAGATTCATCTTTTGAGTAATTGTCTCCATACGTTCAATGTAATGTTCAACACTTTTGGTTGTTCCTTGGGACAAATAATCCAATTGAAGGGCTAGTCTATCTTGGAAACCTTGCCATCAAAATTTTTCTAGGAATGCTCTTAATAAGACATAATAAGTCACTTTATGTTGGGCGTCTAGGTTCCCGTACCACCTCACTACTTTATCTTTTAGTGTTGCAGGAAAGATATGAAGATTTGGGCCATCATCTATTATCTCATTGGCGACACAGGTCACCTCAAATCTTTGCAAAAGTGCATCGGGATCCTCGTCCCACAGTCCCCCAAATTGCGTGAAGTTAGCTAATCTAACTAGGTTGCGAGCCATTGTTTCTCTAAATAATATCTCTGACACTAAATATTTGGTAATATCAAACCACATAGGTTTCTTGGGCTTCTTAAATAAAGATCTTAGACCTAGATTAGGTACGTCTTGAATTTAATCTCCCTTATGGGAAATTCTAAACAAAGATCATAGTTTGAAATTCGTTGTTCACTCTAGTCATGGAGCCTCTTTCGACTCCTTAAATAATTAACGCAATTAAAAATTTGACTCTAAATCCCAATCAAAGGACAGCTCGCTACTTACTCCCTACTGCAGTATTAGCTTCACTCTTTTTACTTTCGCTACTTTGTATACTCCTTTCCCCTGTGACACTTCTAGTGCATGAGGCCACTCAATCCCATTGATATGAGTCTGCTTCACTTTCTTTTGATGATGTTCTGTCGAATGATATGCTAGGCCTAACAAGTTCTACAGTTGAGTTAGACATTGTGCGTCTATCCCCAGGTTCAGTAATGTATTCACCCTTTCAAGCCTTTTTAATAGCCAAGCCTCCTGTCACGCCACGCGTTCTCTAGCTCGTTGATCTCAAGCTTCATTTTGTTGTCTCCATCTCTACTCTGAATTCATCCACTATTAATAAAATAGCTATTATTGTCATACTCCAAATTTCACATGTTTTGTTTGAAGCTATAAAGTTAGGTTTTTGCTTGTATGCGCGCTTAGAAGGTTTAGAATGGCTGGTAACTCTAGGTCTATTTCTCCATAATGCAACTTTTCTTCTTGCTCAGGGATTAGGCCTAAAATTTTAGCAACCTCTCTAATGTCTTTTGTGTCGAAAGTAACTTTTAAACCTTTGGATACACATATCCAAGGCAACACATCATCCCATACCACTCTTCTAAAAGTTCAATAAGCGTTATGATAATACCAATTGAAGTGGTACAATACATTGGTTGTATTTATCTCTACTGTATCTATTAGCCCAAAGTGTGTTGCTAATAAAACTATGATTTATACACAATCGTTATAACCCCAACTCCAAGAATATAATCATTCTACATCCACAGTTAATTATAGGCCAAAATATTTGCCTCTCTCTACCAATTCTATGTCTCTTGCCCAATCCAATACTCTCCTTTTGCAATCTTGGGAAAATTTAGGAAAATAGTCCCTTAGAAAAGAGACCTCGTATTCACTCATAAGTACCTAGGATTTAAATATCCTAGGAAGATTGATCACCTACTTGAATATACTTAGCTCTAAAAAAACGCACAAAAAAATGACCCCAAGTCACTTTTAACCAGGTCGCCAAGCTAACTCCTAAGAGTTGTTGCTTTGGATAGGTGATATTGGTAACTAATTCCTATGATTTATCTAGCTTTTCTTGATAGTTATGACACTCATTTGTAGTAGTCCAACTAATCTAATGTTTAGAACTCAATAAGCTTGCTTAGTTTTGCACTTCTTCTCTTAAATCGCTAGGTCTCTATTTTGGGCACTAGGATGCTAAGCCTAAGAAAACTATGGCATCTCCCCATCTTTCAAGGGCAACTCCTTACTCAGTAAATTACTGATGAATATATGTGTGCATCACATGGGTTCAAAATAAGATATTTTTAAAATACTATTTTTATACATTTTTTACATACAAAAGGGTGTAATATAAAGGGTTTATCTGCAGATTGAATAGAAAAGAGTTATGTTTTATTCAAGAAAAATTCACAGATAAGGATATTTATAAATAGGCCTTGAATACACATGATGTAGAGGATATATGTATAGTAACTTCCTTGAGGCTCCTTATAAATTGTCACTGCCATAGTACTGGTGGTTTATCTAGGAAGTTTTGTGTTTGACTTTAAAAAGATTGGTTTCAAGGTATAGATCCAATGGATCTATTTACACATCTCCATTTAAATTCCTTTTTTTAGGTTGTTTCTTCTCCATCTTAATATAATTATTTCTTTTTTTTAAACTTAATCAACATCAAACATTCAAAACAAATCATCTCACGTTCCACAAACCCATAAACTTTAATTTTCCTTTTTACATCTCCCCTCGTCATATTGCAATTCGTCGTTGTTTTTTTAAATATTTAGATAATTATTTCATTTTTATTTTTTGAGAGTAACGTACTTTCTTTCCTCTTCATTATTAAACATCAATTAGGATAAAAACAAGTTCTCTCTACACTCTTATGTGCACACATACATTGTTTATTTTAAACCTCCATATCTCCCCTTAATTATCAATTATCCTAGTGGCCGTCCACTCTTTATATTAACGATCATCTAAGCATTTTTAAATGAATAACATGTAAAAGTTTAAGATAGATGTTGAGACTTCCCCTCATGCCATCATATAATTAAATTGTTAATTTTATGTTGTTTATAATTTTAGTTAAGGATTGTAGTTATTTTCTAACTAAGCAAATATCATAAGATACCCTTATATTTCTCTTTTTGCTCCCCATGTCATAGATTAACACACTTCGTATACTCTTAATTGTGCCAATTAAAAAACACAATGTTTATATGGATATTTTCTTTAATAAAATAACATTGATTTTTTTTCTTTTTTAAAATTTAAAAAATATTGAAGCATAAAAATTTGACTTTTAGCTTTTCCATGAAAAGATCATAAATTTTATTGATGCAAAACATAAAATTTTTAGTAAAAACTGTAAATTTTACTTAAAAATAACTATTTTTAATTTTCTAACTTGTTAAATAATCTCCAAATATTATAAAAAGATTTTTGTAAACTCTTATTAGTATAAACCTCATGAAAAAATATTATATCTTATAATTATTCAACCATATATTTTATAAAAATTAATCTATGCCATTTTAAAGCATTTTTGACTATTTTTGTTTTAATAAAATAATTAGACCTTCATAAATGCAAATAAACTTTCAACATAGAAAATCAAGTCTTAAGACATTTTATAAAAATTCTAAACTGAGAAATTACTCATGTTACACCATTTATTTTTGTTAAGTGAGATAAGATGCTTACTTGTTAATTAAAACACGAGTTGTAGTTGCATCTTTAGAAGTCGTGTCCTTTTTAGAGTCCAACCAAGAAGAAGCCTACCCAGTTATTACAACAAGCTCACCATTTCTTGCTTCCTTGAATTTTCATTTGCAAATTGCATTGTTGCCATAGGAATGGGCACTTAGAACTCTCTTAAGATTTAATCTTGATTAATTTTAAACTTAAGAGCTTAGCTTCCATGGATTTCACATCGACAACTAAGAGAGGGAAAGAGAATAATTCAAGATCTCCCTCATATTTCCATGAAATCACTGGCCAAATAGAGCAATTGAAAGGCAAAAAATTGTTCTCCTACCTTATCACTTCAAATTAGGTGGGTACATTGAAGCTCAAGTTTGATATTTAGGGGGAAGGCATGGCGATGATCTTCAATGAAAAGGCATTGAATTCAATTTTCTCCTCTTGCTCTTCTTAATTGATTTTTTGATCAATCTCCTAGCTTTGATTGTGCTCTGGAAGCCTCCTATCTCTCTCTCTTCTCCTTGACGTCTTTCTGCCAGGCACCCCCTTCTCCTCTTCTTCTTTGCAAGGAAGATGGTGATGAAAATAATTGGGAGAAGGAAGATATAGTTCATAGATTACAAGATGCTAATTGCTACTGCCCATGATCATGATTAGGACGATTATTAGTTGTAATTATTGATGGGGTTGGTGAGAGCACATGAGGAGTTAGTCTCATCATCATCATCATCTGGATTCTGCATTCTCTCTCTCTCTTAGAAGGCAATGGCTAACAATGCGTTATAGAATTTCCTCCATCTCTCGTGCTAATTATTCTTGACAAGAACCACACTAGCGACAACTCTCTCTCTCTCTCTCTCTCTCTCTCTCTCTCTCTCTCTCTCTCTCTCTCTCTCTCTCTCTCTCTCTCTCTCTCTCTCTCTCTCTCTCTCTCTCTCTCTCTCTCTCTCTCTCTCTCTCTCTCTCTCTCTCTCTCTCTCTCTCTCTCTCTCTCTCTCTCTCTCTCTCTCCAATGTGCCCCACCACCAGAAAAATGCCATTCAAGATCACACCCCCTTTCTAACACGCTTTGCAACGGTCGCCTTTTTTCTTGATTTTTCTTTCATTTTTCTTAAAAATAATCATATTTCTCTAAGAGCATTTGATAACTTACAAAATCATCACAAAACATACACCATTGCATATGTCCACCTATGTCAAAGTATGATAAAGTAATGTTGGTCTCATCATCGTCAAAATCATTTGGAGTTTCCAAATTCTTACAATGCCTGTCAAGATCACCCAGCTGAGAAGCACTTACTCAAAAATTAAAATTGTGACTGTAGCATTTTTTTAAGGAGTCAAAGTCATATGTGCAAATTGAAACCTTAAACTCACTAACATTGGCTTTTGCTTATCAAGTACTTTTGTATCCTTGCTTATCAAAAGTCTATTAGATTGATCAATACTTCTTGCCTTGGCTTATAAAATAGTTTTGAATTTGTTGCTTGGGAGGTAGCATAACTCACAAAATTACCTACCCCTTAAATTAATACTAAGATATCCTAGCTTCAAATCTTAAAATTGCACTTCTAACATCCTCATCTCAACTTGTCAAGACCTTGCCAAATCTAAAAACCCCCTGACAACCTCTAATTTGTAACAAGATATTATCTTCTCTAGGTGATAATAATTCCATATGGGAAAATTTTAGATGGTCATGGTTGGGATTCACTAAGAAAATCTATCAAATTTTGTCTAAAATTCCACCTTTCTCTTGTACAAGAATTTCCTTGCACCAACATCTCCTTGCTAGACTACAAAGACACGTCCTCCAAAAATAACAACAACGAACACTGCATCTGCATTAAATTAATATAAACATTTGGTAACAATGTGCCAATTGTGTACAATTTTGCTAAATTTTTTTGCAATATTAGGCATTGTTTCTAGGTGTTTTCAACAAACTTGTTCACATCAGAGCTTAACATGGAAAACCAAAAATTTGTTAACATTAGAGCACACCATGGAAATAAGACGAGTAGAAACTTCAACCAAAGAGAGGGATTTTGTAAGGTCTCGACCCAAATGTCCAACTTCACTAGCTTGGTACCAACGAAACAGGTACTTCAAAATTGGTACCATAAAACCACATACTCTTATGGAACCACTACTTTGATACTCAGTACAATAGATCTTGGTACTTGAGGACAAGTTGACGCATAGCGTTGAATTTCGTATCTCAGCGAAAAGCATAGAAACCACAAACTTGTTACCAAAAAGTTGTTAACATTAGAGCATAACATGCAAATAAGACAAATAGAAACTTCAACGTAAGAGGGAGATTTTGCTATGTCTCAACCCAAGTATCTAACTTCATTATCTTGGTGCCAACGAAAGAGGTACTTTGAAACTTGATACTTTGAGACTAGATACTTTTATGGAATCATGCACTTTGGAACTAATACAATAGAAAAATATGGAAACCACAAACTTATTGATTTAGAGCCTAACATGGAAACCCACAAACTTGTTAACATGTCCAACTCTATAAGCTTGCTGCTTGGGGATAATGTACCTTGAAACTCGATACTTACCGACCAAATACTCTTAGGGAACCATGTACTTTGAAACTTTGTTAGCTAAATGTCTAACTTTATTAGCTTGGTACTTTGGAACTAAACTTGATACTTTCGGATATATACTACTCAACAATAAACAAATTCAAATATATACTTATTAACTTGCCAACAAACAATTAACTTCTCAACAAAAATCAAATCCAAATATGAAACCAACAAAGGTCAATGTATATCATCAAGAAGTATCTACAAATGTGTACATGCAAAGCATACATGTCTAAGTGTAGTAACATCATCCTTCCTATATACAAAATAGATGAACAAACATCAATGTATATCATCAATAAACTTGTACAAGTGTGCGCATACGAAAAATACAGGTCATGTCAACCCTCCTATCTACAAAATGTATGAATAAATCCATAGAAAAATGAATAATATCGCTAACCCAAAAAACCCTAACTGGAGCTGCTATGCTCCTTAAACCCAGACGAGCCCTCTGTCTCACTATTGCCGCCACCACCGCCATCTCTACCACCACCACCATCACCACTACCATCACCGCTGCCATCACCACTGCCGCCCCTCTCAGTCTCTCGACGTTACCCCTTGGCCTCCTGTGTTGCCACCTCTGCCATATCAATCTCTCCATGCTGCTCCTGTATTAGTTGGTGAAATCAAACACGAACATGTAGTTAGTGAAATGTGTTAAGAACATATTACATATAGCTTGAAAAAAAGTAAAAACTATAATAGTGATACTCACAAGTGGGTCCGCTATGTCCTAAAAAGTCACGCACAAGACTTGGTATCCGTGGTATGTCACATACTTCGTCTCCTACTCTGTAGGTGCACGACCATAGTCTTTGGTTTGCGTTGAGCAAAACCAAAGACTTATTGATTTCTTAAATTTTTAATATTATCTATAAAAGTCTAAATTTAACTAGCCTTGACTTACAAATGTCACCACAAATGTAGCTCGTCCTATCCAGCCTAGTCTGGATGTTTGACTTGTTGCTACTCATCTTCGTGCAGTCTCCTACATGAATGTTAAAAGTTAGAATTGCATAGTTTAGAGAGTAGTTATAATACATCTAACAAATATCACAATAATTTAAATGTAAGTTATTTATTACACATACCCTCTACTGAGGAAAGCTAGTCCATAGGTGTCTCTCCTTGTGAAAGTGCTGCACGTCTCCATGCACATATCAGCCTTCCTTTTGTTTGTCTCCACGATACAATAGCGCTTGCTTTGGTGCTACTGTATCATGGAGACAAACAAAATGATATTATATATATATATATATATATAGATTATTTATTTCTCACAGAATAAGCACTATAAGATATCAAAGAATCTGTTATATTTCATTGTTTTACTAGTTTTGTGGTTTTAGGGTTTTATTGATCGTTCAATAAATGTCTCGTGTTTTTGTGGTACTTAATAAACAGATTCAGACAGGTCAGAGGGTGCACCGCCACCTTTGATTGGTGATGGCCATTCACATCAGATGTAGTATGGTATTGTGATCGAGTGTCAATACCTGAAGAGCGACATGAACCTATGCTATGTGACTAATCTTTCCTACTTTCATTACTATTATTTAAATAAAAAATGGCTTATATATGTGATGCAACTACATTATATATGTATGGACCCTCGCTTGACAAGGAGGATGACTACATTATTGATGGGGTATATGTCCCTCGCACATGATATGGACAGGCTTGCGTCTCACTCAAGATTCTTGATTTGTTGCCTCTTTCAAGCAAGTATCACGTGCAAGTTCAAGAGACACAAATCTTATCAACAGTAAACTTGGCTACATGGGAACCATAGTAGGCATTTATGAGGTATCGTATCGAATCTTCAAGCAGTTAAATATAATTGATCTCTTAAATTGTGTAATCATAACATCTAGACTTCTTTAATTTATACATAATTCTAAAGTTTCAATTCACGTGTTGTTTGGATAGGTGGTTTTGAAGGTGGATTGGTTTCGAGCAGAGTACAAAGGTAGTAATGCCACAATGAGACAAGAGCCATTCAGATTTTGGTTCGTCAATTCCTCCAAGTTAATACGAGCTTCAAAGGAGCCATATATTTTGCCAACTCATGTTGAACAAGCATTTCTCTACAAGAACGCATATGCTCATCCATGGTGGAAAGTTGTGCATGTCCAGCCTAAAGGTCGAGGGTTGTTTGATGGCACAGACATAGTGGTTGATGATTAGGGTGAAACAACCATGCCTTTTGATGTAGGTGCATCAACATCAGATAGTCATAGAATTCTTCTTTCCGATCATGATGACCTTGTATTCTTACTAACAAGGGAGGGTTGGCAAGGAATCTCACGGTGATAGCCGCATATGGCTAGTGTCAGGGTTCAATTCCCCTCAGACTCTCACATAAATTCAATAGTAGCACAAAGCCTTGGCTATAGTATATGTATTGCCAAGAGCCATAGAGTCCAAACAAGTGTGTGCCCTTAAAGCAACAAACAAATTTGTGATTATCCTTTCATTCAACATAAACTCAAGTACCGAAATCTCAATATCCACTTATAAGTTTAGAACAACTATTGTTACTATAATCAAGTCCACAATTGTTTCTTGTGACAAACCCAAAAGAATGTATGTATCATTTAAAAACTTATTCACATGTGCCTTTTAATATGAAAGTACAACCAAACTTCATCTATGCATCTTATCAAGAACTTCTTCATACTTGTAATGCACTTTAAAGACTACCTTATTGTGACAAGGAAGTACAAGCTACAACATTCATTCAAAACTCCTTTTTTGAAAACACCAATTTAGTCAAAAAAAGGACCGTGTTGATATAAGTTAAGCACCTTTGACTTCAAATGTGAACAGAGCTTGCAACCATGAACATTCAATAAAAAGTCATGACCTATATATTTCATGTAAACTTTGCAATTAGGTGACTACATGTCATACCATGCAATCTATGAAGATGTAGATGGTAGACAATGTTAGCAGATTAGTCAGTTCATGGCTGAGTCTATGCATGTGATACAATAGGCTAGGCACCATAGGTGTTTTAGGCATTTTATCTGCCATCATTTATTGCAATTTAGCTTTTTATGCAACTAGTCAGCCAACATTTAATGCTGGTCGACCAACCATATTTTATGGCATTTATTTGGCCTATATATTCTCAAGCTCCCTCCTCATCGTCATTCATTCATCATTTGATAGTTCTTGGAGAGAGGGAGTAGGTGCCAATGCCTCCACAGCCAATGACTCACCTTGCTTATGTACTATCTCATGTCTTGGTATATGGATTCCATTTCCCAAGCATCTCATTTCTTCTGAGTTCTTGGTGCAGTGTTCTTCTTTCTCTTGCAATGTTTCTCTTTTCTCTCTTCATTATGTTCAACAGTCTATTACAGTAGTTTCCCACGCTTCCATTGCTACATCCACTTCTGACATGGTATTGTCTGTAGTGAATTTTCAACTGTTACAATGTAGTCCATTGTCTGTGATCAATCTGAGGCTCTGATTGTAACTTGAGTAGTCACCAGTGAGCACTTGCTAATGAGATCTCAGCATAAGCCATAAAGTTTCAACATATGACATTTTAAGAAGAACTTTAGTTAAAGTATCATGTTTGTTTTGTTTCATTATAGATGTCTTAAATATATCTAGAAAGTATATAATTTTTAGAACCCCATCTCGGTCCCCCGTCCCCCCATCCCTGGTGGCTATGGGGTTGTAGGTGATGTGGGAACCATTTTCTAACCTGTCTAGCATACATTTAGCCTAGAATTCTAGGAAATGAACAAGAAATCAAGGGAAGGAACAAGAAACCATTGCTAACTACCATTACACACACACATTCATACCAAAGTTTCTTATCATGCATGGTTGCGTCGATGGCTCATAAGCCCGCACATCACCCTAGTGAGCCACTTATGGCTCCATCATGTCCCATACTCCATCTCCAACACCCTGATGACATATTTCTTGTCATCCTTGCATTGATCTCTGCATTGAAAAGTAAGGCCCGTTAAAAGTTGAAAACAAACACAATTCGTCATTTTTATGTTAATTAATACTCATTCCCATAGAATGTGAACATGTGGCATATAGGAGAAGCATAGCTCTCCTATTCGACATCGAAAGGAGATACCTGCTCCTGAGTAGTTAATGGCACCATAAAGCAACAAAAGGAGAAAGAACGATCAAGTTCCAAAGAGATGTTTGACAATAGATAATGAAATGAGGTGTGCTTGTGACTTCAAAACATTTTCATATATCTTAACCATTCCCCATGAAAAAGGCAACTACGAGTTTTCATGTAATAACTTGAGCAAGCAACACCACTCAAATGTTCCTATGTACTTGAACTTTTTCATGTTATTATTCTAATGTGTCCTATGCTTTCATTTTACTCAATCATGACTTTGATAGTGATAGCCTCTATTTCCTATGATGTAGTTGTATTTCATATATAATTTTACTTGAGGAAAATAAAAGATTGATGCCCTTTTTAATTGAGTGTATCATTACTGAATATTATTACACAAACATCAATGGTTTATCCCAACACTATTCACACTAAAATATCAATATATTCTAAATACATTTTAAAGCTTTGAATTGCATGTACCATGTACATGCTCAAGAGCATTACACTCAACACCAATGCGAACAAACAAATTTGAAAGAAAGAACAAGCACTTCCTAACATACACAATAGAGATATTATGTCCTTAAGATTCAAAGATCCATTGTGTGGTAGCGATCCTTGAGAAAATATAAGAAAATTTAATTGATATATTTGTCATGGCCTTTCTCATATTTGATCAATTCAAGATGTTACTAAGATAGCTACACTACTATCATTAGGTGTCTAGTTAATGTGGTTGTAATTCAATAGTTGTGCAAGCATTTAGATAGGGAGTATTTAGTGTTTCATAATGGAACCTCATCTTTATCTCTTTTTCTTAATGAGACATTTTCATCACTAGAGATGTTCATACAAATTAAATGTGGTCTTGAGATTGGATTATATTCTAGTGGCATGTCATTTATCTATCAGCACTAAGGGGGAAGATATCTAGTTCCCCACCACCTATTCACATTGAACATCATTAAGAATTTGAGGTCAAAAGTATGTCTTAGACTCGAGGATCTCCTGAAGTCAATTGAAATACCTTGTTCACTGGAAAGGATATGATATCAATGATCCACTTGGGAACATGTAGAATATCTCCAAATAGCACCTCTCAAAGTTCAAGAATTTCACAAGACGAATCCAAGGAAACTTCAACCAAACCACTAAGCCCACTCCTTGTCGAACTTGTCACTAGAGGAGGGGTGGATGTCATGGACATGCCACCATGATTAAGTGTAAAAATTATTTTTTTCTCATGCCGTATGAACTCACATCCCATAAAAACACACCCTTAACAAGACATCCTTGAGCGAACCATATGAGCCTACCCTTGCCATGTCATCATAGAATCTCCTAGAAGATATGCCATATCATCGCATATATAATCGATGATGCCATCATGGAACATTCTACAAGATCTTTACTCGGCCTCCAACACCTATAAAAAGAGGAGCTCACTATAGAGCTAATCTATCTTGCCAATGCCACTCTTGGGAGCTCAAGAAGCCAAGACCTCCACATAAGTAACTTCGAGTTCCATTGTAGTTCTTGTCTAGTCATGGTATCTAGTCTTGTCTTGTCTTCCATCATACTCTTGTTATATTATCGCCTTGTAATCTTGTAGTATGAGATATTTTATAGTACTATCTTGTATCTTGTTCATCCCTATTGAGGGAGATCTTGTAATTATGATATCTTGTTTCCATACCTACGGTCCTAGGTTGTGGGATCCTTCATATCCTATCGAGTCTTGTTATCTATACCTACAATTCCGGGTTGTGGGATTTTTTGTATCTTGTTAAGTTATCATTGTACCTTGTGTCCCTACGTGGGATTATCTTGTAATCATAATTCTTATAACAAGTCTTTAATCTAAACTAGTCTCTTGAGCACAATCTAGTGCTCCCATAATAATGCATGCCCTTTTTAATTGTATACATCGTTTCTAAATATTGTTACACAAACATCAATGTTTATCCTAACATTGTCCAGACTAAAATATTGATATATTCTGGATACATTTTCATGCTTTGGCTTACATATATCATGTACATGCTCAAGAGCCTTACAGTCAAGACCAATGTAAATATAAAGGGAGAAGCCCAAGTGAAAGCATGAACAAGCGAAAGCAAGAGAGGTGTGAGCTATGGTAGATGGATCAAGAGAGCAAGTGAGAGAGAGACTACATATGTGGGAACTCCAATAGCCACAATGTGTGACTGATCTTCCCTATATTCAAATGTCACTGAAAGAATAAATAATGAAGTGATAGTGATGGGTGCACATCGCCTACAATATATACAAGTGCGAGTACTCTCAATGTAGTAATACATAGGTGACTAGGAGAAGCACAGGTGCCTTCATCCCCAAAAACCTCCCACTTAAAGGTGAATGTGAATTGAGTGAAGAGGGAATAAGAAAAAAAATTGACAAAGTACAATGTATACATAGAGTATAGCAGGATGAGGAATAGAGGTCATCTCATCCAATGCCCATCAACTTCCTAAAGAAGGAAAAACATTGTGCTGAGAGACTTTTTGTGAGCGGATATGTAGGATTTTGGTTAGTTGAGATCTTGACAAGATCAATACACTTGTTCTTAATGACCTCACTGATAAAGTGGTACCGCATCTCAATGTGCTTCGTCTTCGCATGGAAGACTAGATTCTTAGCTAATTGGATAGCACTCATAGAATCCAAATGCAGTGTAGGAACCATGTCAATCATACCAAGGTCCAGACGGCCTAACCAGAGAGCCTCCTTGCAAGCCTCAATGGTGGCTACAACATACTTCCTCTGTAGTAGAGAATGATGTGCATTTTTATATCTTGGAAATCCAAAAAACAACACCCCCAGTAAAGTAAACACATAGCCAGAGGTGGATTTTCTATTGTCTACACATCCTGCATAATCAAAGTCAGTGTATCCCATAACTCCTATATCCTAGCCACCATAACATATGCACATATCTGTTGTGTCCTTTAGGTACCTCATGATACCCTTGATGGCATCCCAATGCTGCCTACTAGGTGTAGCTATATAACATGTCACAACTCCCACTATAAAAGCTATGTCTGCACAAGTGGCTATCATGGCATACATCAAACTGCCCACTGTAGATGCATATGGGATCTTGGTCATCTTGGCCTTCTACTCATGAGACTGTGGACAATTGGCCTGGCTCACCTTCACATGAGAAGGCAAAGGACAACCAATAGGCTTAACATCTTAGATATATGAAATCACTTAAGGACCTTATGGATTTACTCCTTTTGTGACAAGTAAAGAAGCCCCTTAGAGTGGTTACACATCATGCGCATCCCAAGAATATGTGAGACCTATCCTGTGTCTTTCATCTCAAACCTCTTCTTGAGCTCACTTTTCAGAGCATCCAACTCATTAGGAGCTCTCCCAGTAATCAACATGCCATGCACATAGAGTGCCAAAATCAAAAGACTCGATGCTTTTAATAACCCTTTCATCGAAAAACTGCTCAAAGACTTAAGAGACATACTCACCCCCATTATTTGACCATAGGCATTTCAGCCTATACTCAGAGTGGTTCTTAACTAATGTAAGCCAATGCTGAAAGGAAACATCACATTTCAACTTTATGGGATATGCCCATATATGTGAGTAATCATCAATGAATGTAACAAAGTACTTTGCACCTCCTAACAACTAATAGGGCATAGGTCCACAAAAATCAAAATGAAAAAAGGCCAAAGGCTCACCCTTGTGGAGAGTGCTAGAATTCTTATGTGTACTATGTGTCTAATTGCTATACAAACAATAATCATATGACCCAAAACACTTATAATCAAGAGGCAAAAGATACTACAAATGAATAAGTATTTTCATTCCCTTTAAATCTCATGACGCTTTTGAAACATTAACTAATTTTTTGAAACCTCGAGCATACACCTGTAAAGACTTGATCTCCATGGATCCAAACATATTTGAGGATAAAATGAAGTGTTTGTCTATTTAAGTAAATTTGATTGTGGCTTTCAATTATTGAAATAAAGTATCTATGGTTAGGCTTTTAATTTGAAACTTAAGGTTAAAAATTTTATAAGAACATTTATTTAAAACCCTTGATACATAAAAGTTAGATCTCCAAAATAATTTTCACTTTCATTCTCTACTTCTCTATATTTGTGCTCTCTCTCTCTCTCTCTCTCTCTCTCTCTCTCTCTCTCTCTCTCTCTCTCTCTCTCTCTCTCTCTCTCTCTCTCTCTCTCTCTCTCTCTCTCTCCATAAACCTGTGTGTGTGTGTGTGTGTGTGTGTGTGTGTGTGTGTGTGTGTGTGTGTGTGTGTGTGTGTGTGTGTGTGTGTGTGTGTGTGTGTGTGTGTGTGTGTGTGTGTGTGTGTGTGTGTGTGTGTGTGTGTGTGTGTGTGTGTGTGTGCCATGGCTATTACTTTGGTCTTTGCCACATGAATTAGCTCCACATGCTATGCATCTATAGGAGGCCAGATTTACCCAAGGTTTTGCATGACCTTGAATCTAGAGAACTCGCTTTCCATGGTAGATATCCTAGCTCTAGCATATTGGCATCATTTTGTGATGAGGAGAATTATCTCACTTGCTCCATCCTGACTATGCTCTTAGGTGGATTCTGATAGATTTTTTGTATAGTCTACGTGCCGGATCAAGCCATGAAAATGTAATAATTTGAGCTCTGGTGCATGTGGGGTAACAACTCTGCGCTAGAGTTGTACCCACCTCATCCCAAGACCATGATGGATCTCATCGAGTGTGATGTAGCCTTTGCCATCTATGTTCTATGCACTGATGTGCAAGAGGACAATGAGGAAGATATCAATGGACCCTCTCAATTGCAACTATAGTATTTTGAGAGGGAGCCTAAGGAAATCACTCTCAATCCAAGTAAGGAGTCATCACAAAGCTTAGCTATTATACAACCACCTCCTTGCACTGCTAAGATGTTGAGTAATGAGCCATCCCTTGCTTCTCTCCATGAAGTCAGCATCGAGGGGGTTGAATACCTGTTCATGTAAGATGTATTGGAGATTTTGGAGATAAGAGAAGAAAAACTATACTATATCATGGTGCATGATGCAACATATGATTTTATAGATTTTGATGTACAGGGTGCCCCACCATATGTGGATGAGGTAGCTTGATATGATGGCACAAGCATCAATGACATCTTTTCCATTGTGAGCATCCAAAAGTAAATTAAAGATGCGGCGCCATAGTATGACATATTCGACCAGGATTTTGAGCACTTGCAAAAAAGCCTTTCTGGTCCTCCACCTACCTACATTATATCTTCCCAAGAGAGAGATGAGGGTGACATGATTGCATGAGCAGACCTAGATGCTCCATTATAGTGGCGGATAGATAACACGAAGAATGTAATGTTTTGGTTTTTACATGCAACTTCACCCATAGGGCCTCTAGGGCATAAGGACCCACATCATGAAATTTGGCCAGAATCAAATACTTGTAGGAGCCCTGTCTATAGGCTTGCATATTTGGGGGCCTGAATGTGCGGCTCATATCTCTAGGGGCTTGAATTTGCAAATTCAGGTCCCCCAGAGATGCAATCTTACGAAAGGGCTCCTACATGGGTTTGATCGCAACCAAATTTCATGATGTGGGTCCTTATGCCCTAGATGTTCAATGGGTGAAGTTGCACACAAAATTGAAGTATATATATTTAATACTCCATGAATAGTGAGTCTGATACTAAACTTAAGTGATGCACGACATTATCTATATAGATGAGTTTTCATCTAGGCAAGGTGGCCGATCTAATGGCAAACGAAGGGTACATGACTCCAAATTAAAAGAGTACATTGGCCAGCTTGTCAGTGACATAATAGTATTTCATAAGGCATGTTCTCACATGCTTTTGTTGAGAACTTCCTGAAGCTAAGGGCACTCATAAAGGATGGCCCCATCAAGACCATCCCAACCAACTCTAGCTTGGAGAAAGTAGTGTTGCGTGGATATTCAAAGTTGCTCTACTTATTCGCAAGTACTAGGTTTGGCCCACTTTTCTCCATGGTGGCCCATGGTATGGCTGCTAGAGTTGAAGACCCCATTGTCATTAAGCAAGAACTTCTGGGGAAAAATGTATTATTGCCTATGATAAAGAGTAGCTCTAAGCATCGGGAGTCTAGCTCCAAGAAGCCTAGGACAACATATTAGATGTACTTACTACCTAATGATGTCTCTTTTGCAATATAACACAATTTTTAATTTTCTCTTATATTAATAAAAATGGATGTTTGTTAAATTTACGTGCAATGTAATTTGTGATACGTGTCATTTATTATTGTTTGTATTTGAATGTAATGCTTATTTGTCATATTTATATGCAACGTGATTCATTATTTAAATTTAATACACAATACTTTATCGAATTTGTGCCTAACATTTATTTATCGAAAGGCATGTAAGGATAACTTAGATAAATTAATTTAAAAAACAAGTGACTAAACAAAAATAAAATGTGGCAAAAATTTTGTATTCATATTCATAACAATTTACAGAGGATCCAATACAAGCAAGGTTTTACAAAATCGTTTCAGAAGCTAGATTCCATAGATGTTTCATTACTAGACCCCTATTATTGCTACTCTCTACCAAGACTGTCTCTTCATCGCCCAAAGAATCTCAATATTTGTAGATCCCTGTCAATGATAGTGACCCTCCTTGCATGCATTGCTACATAGACCGAGTCTCTGAACAAGTCAATGAGGAAGACTTCAACAACTTCCTATAGTCCAAGGAGGGTCTTGGCAGTCCACCAAATCAGGTGGATCCACACTTGAACTATCGGAGAAGTGCCTCCTGTTATTTCTAATTAGTATGTTCTACATTATCTCCCGCACCACCTTTTGGAATGTAACCTTTGGTATTAAGAGGTGCATGGTCTTTTGATAATGGTGGATCTCTTAGATGGCCACTATGCCTAGCTTCCTTTGACACTTGCAATGGTGGCGTGGTGGTGGTGGTAGTGGAGCAGGGGACTTGGATCTTTGAGCTGCTTGCTTGATGTGTGCCACCATGTCTTCAAGAGTGAGATTTTGAAATACAAAACTCAAATGGGTAGAATGAGGTGAAACTTTCAACTTATAATCAAACTTTTTAAAAATCCATAAACTTGGATTAATGTATCTATATTTTAGAAAATATATGACCGGTGATCAGATTGACTTGAAATTTTACATGTGGACTCTTGTAGGATACATCAACCATCCAAAAAAAATTAACCCCATCAAATGCCTCTGGGACACCTGGCTGGAGGCTTGCATGCGGAGGCCCGATTCTAAGCAGTAGCCTATGGGACAAATGTATTAGATGTATACTTGTGTATTAAATGTATTCTCAACCAAACCATGTGTGATATTGAAAACTTAAACTTAAAAAAATACAAATAATGGCAAAATGAAATATCATATATCAGATATAGTATTGCCAAACCATAAAATATAGTAAAGATATAGTGTGTAGACCCAAGTACAACTGTTCACCAACGTGTGCGCGATTGCACATAAAATTTATCCTCAAGGAAACAACTTGCAAAATTGGAAACTTAAAAATTCACACAATACAAGTCATGGGCAAAATAAAATATCACATATCAAATATAGCATTACAAAATCACAAAACACACAATAGATCGTACATCGTACAAAGTACAACTAGAGCTAGGAAAAATTTAGGTCTCTTTTGAAGGACACTAGAATTAAATACTTGAAGGTCTATGAGAAGGATAACCAAAAACTAAGCTTCATAAAATCTACAACCAGACCTAAGCTAAACATAGATACATTTACAAGGTAGCTTCTCAAAGGATGTTTTTGACATTAAGATTAATGCATCCTTGTTGTTGCAAATCCTATGAACAAGAATCAAATATATGGGCTTAATAGTGATATGTCGAATGGTTAGAAGTGAACACGGGGGATTCACTAGTAATAATAAGGAGACGTCACCTGCATGCAAGAAATATATGAAAATACCCCTTATCTATCCCCTATTTATGGGACCTTACCTTATAAAATGTACATTCCTTCCCTTAAATAACCCCCCTCCCTTACACTCATGTGGTACCATACGGTAAACCCTAGTGGACCTCCTGGGGAAGTGAACCATCACTCATAAGATCAATTAAGTAGCTTTCAACTACCTCTTGGAGAGCAAGTAAGGCTTGGCTTGACCATCGCCCCACATTCCTTGCGTGGTTCCTTGAAAAGAACTTGTGATGATACCTTGACTGTAGATCTTATAGTATTTCTTACACCAACCTAAAGAATGGTGACTTAGGAATAATTATGTTGGTAGTATTATGGAATTTTCTTATTTTACATAGAGTAGTTGTGCCTAATCTCCATCTTCGCTTCTTATTTGTTGGAGGATGTGTCTTACTAGCTGGAGTAGTAGTGGAAGCTGGAGCAATTGGAGCATTTGGACCACCATTTTTAGATAACGGTGAACCATTATTCTTGATAGATAGGCTATCATTATTGACCATATTAGGGCCACCATTGTTGGCCATAGTAGCACCACCATTATTAGAAGTTGTAGTAGGGTCATTGTTGTCAGCCACTAGGGGGATATTATCACTCACAGTACACTCACTAGATTCAAAAGAGTGTTGAGCTATTGCTCTTGCATGTGCCTTCTTGATAAGAAGCTTGGAACGTTGTTGCACGGGATTCATGCAAGGGTTCGTCAAAGATGCTCGCCATAGGGATGCTTTGAGATGGAAAAATTCAACAAAATAAAACTTATTTAGAAGAATTTTGAATGAGAAAAATAATTTCTTGATTTAAAAATATAGGCAAAATATAGGTTCATAGATTTTGAATTGAGAGAGAAGAGAAGAAGGTGAGATGTCATGATTTGTGGAAATATCTTCAAGTCCTCAAGCCTTCTCTCCAAAATTCGATGACGGTCTTTGAAGAAGGCAAGGGATACAAGCTCAACCTCTAGCCTCTCTCTCCCTTGATTTGATGATGGTCCTCCTTCTCTCTTTGTCCTCCCTTTCATAGTTTTTCTCCACTCCCTTTCACTCATAAAAGCTTATGGCGTTTAGCTTTAAAGCTTATGCTTTTTTTTTCCTTTTCACTATTTTTTTCTTTTCTACCCTATGCCTACATGCAACTTGTTTGGATTACAACTTCACCATATGAACTTAGAATATAGTTATCCAGTACTCAAAATGATCGAAATAGATGTGGTTGACAAGCTAGCATGGAAAGAATTGTGGAAATCCATTAAAAAATAAACAGAAATATTGATTTTTGTAAATCACATTATTTTTCTCCATCTTTTGTCTTGGACAACTCATTCCCTTCAAAATACGTCATAGTATATGTTTAGATCCATCTAAAGTGGAAATTAAGTCATCTAAACATGATACTAGAGATTTCAAACTATTCTAGTAAACTATTCCTACTTCCTTTGTGTGCTTTGAAGTTCACACAAACTAGAGCTTCTGAGATCCAAGACAGGGGTGCTCATGTACCAATCTTCCCTGGCCTAATGTTCTTGTAGTTGCATACACTTTCAGCACACATGTCCTCTTTTTCTTCAAGAAATACTCACTAACAATGTAAAACTTACAACATTTTCCTTTGATCCTTGAGTCTTCAAAATGGAAACCTTCATATGAACCTGTTTTTCCATGCAATGAGCCCTATCAAGAATATGCTTTGGAATAGAATTTGAAGCCCAAACATTCATGTGGTTTGCAAATTAAAATCCATGCAACAATGCAATCAATTAAACGATGCTTTCACACAAAATTTATGAATGCATTGAAGAAATTGTGCCTAGCCTAACTACAAGTGCTCGTGCGTCATGCAAATGCAAACAAAGAGACACACACAATGGAAAATAAATTCTTAATGACACTGACTAATGTGTTCAAATTCTTGAGGAAAAACTCCGCCCTCAGATTTGTAGTAGTGGACAATAGCGTCATGACATTTTCCCCCTCCAAGCCTGCATATCCTCCTGCATGTGCCAACTTATTTACCACTTGTAACTTTTTTCCCACCAAGATCATATGGGTAATCATCTGGGTAATATGACGAGTAGGCAAGTTGACATAGGATATTAGAATATCCTCTTGTAACATATGGACAAATCAAAGTAGGTAAGTTTTCATAGATCATCACAGCATCCAATGGCTCTCCTGCAAAAATATGCTTCATAGCTTTCAGATCTTCTTTGGCTTGTTCATCATTAGACCATCCCATGACTCCAATCTTATTCATATCCATCTCCATAAGTTGCGTGAACATTGGAAAATCATCAACATTGTCCAAAGGTAATCTGACCTTCTAGTCAATAGACTTATATTATCTCTACACTCTTGCGTCTTTGCTACAACCTGCAAATTTCAGTCCTTGTTGTGAATACCCTACTAAACACAAATTTTGGTGTGTATAAATAGCACCCAACTCTTTTGACTAACAAAAATATTTTTCAAACTGCATATAAACAACCCAATAGTGAGCCTCACACCTTACTTTAGCTGTAATTCTTGTTTGTTGCTATATATTGGCACTCTGTAAATCTTTTTGCTAAAATATTTTAGCAAAGAACATTGTTTGCTGAGAATTTTCAGCACCCAAATTTTCTTATAGCATGAAATCATCAATTTCGTAATTCATCGCCAAAGAATTGACTTGTAAGACATATAATAACTCTTGATTTTCAGTTTTCAATAATGCTAAAAGGTCCTCCATAGTGCCCGAGCATGATAGCATGTCATAAAGATCATCAGTAACCTCCTCATCAAAATCCATCTCCTCACTCTTCTTCAAGTCTGTAGTCGTCTAAATGTCAAAAAGTAGCTTGAATTTAGGTTGCTTTTTTGGCTTCGGATCCTTTGTCTTTGAGGCTTTTTTATCTTCTTGTATTTTTGGCTTGTGAACATTAGCCATACTCTACTTTGGTTCTGAAGAAGAAGACTGAGCAACCGAATCATCATCTCTTTTTTGCTTCTCCTCAACAAGCACTTCGACTCCTTGAAAATTTGCCACCCTAGAAGAATTTGCAGGGGTAGATAAAGTTGGGACTGAAAATGGAGCTGGTTGATGCTCTCTTCTAGCCATCTTGTTTTGTAGGTCTTTTAAGTTCTTTAAAATCTCCTCCATCATATCTTCAACGGTCGAGTTTACAGATGTTCTAACAATTGCAGCAGGAATAGGCATAGGCATGTTGAGAATCAACAATCACACTCACTAAAACAGCCTCTTTGTATGGAGCTTCAGGGTCAAGAATATGCAGGCTAACCTATCCCATATGCACAATGGTGCCTACTGCAGTTTCCTACTTTCCTATAAAGCATTGTACTTGCTTCCTTTTCTTAATGCAATGATAGTACTCTTTTCTTTTCAGTGAAGTGTCAATGTCATTGTCCACATACACAAGATTGTGTTTATGAGTCCAAGTCTCAATCTTGGAACCTAATTCACTTGTGTAACAAACATTGTCTTTGTCTTCTCCATCATGAGTCCACACTTCTCCTTTCATCCACCATAACTCACTGCCATGCTCTAGATCCCGCATTTCTCACATGGTATCAGAGCCCAGTCGGGCATGGTTCAGCTCTCCTCTACTCTCTCTCAGCTCATGTTAATCTCTGGTCAGCTTAGTTCCATCTCATGACTTCATCTCCCAACTCTATCCTCACTAAAGCTTCCATGGCAGCCATAGCCAGCAGCACCTTGTCAGATTGAGCTGCTTATATCTCACTCCACAGGTCAAATCTCTTGGAGCTTCCTTCTGGAAAAGTATTCCCCAACTCACAAAGCTTCCCTGTATCACATCAATCCAGGACATTTGACCATCTGAAGCTCAGCATTGTGAAAATTCCCAGTCACTGCCATAGTCTTCAACTGTGACCTGCAGGACATACCCTCCATGGAGCCTTCATATCTCTCTCTGTAGAGCATATCTTCAGAAACTTCCTTCTAGGGGATTGTTCTTCTACTCAAGGCACTTCACCCTGGCACATAAATTGACAACATTGCTGCGCCCCGACCCTGGCATTACTGAAATCGCGGAAACCTATCCTGAAACTGCGCCAAATCTGATCGAGTGCCCTGCGTGCTTCATACAGCCAGCGATCTGGACGTTTTTCATAGGGCTTTGATAGCCCATGAAGTAAGCTTCCTAGGCATGTAAAAATTTTTGAAAATGATCAAGTATAGCTCCTGCAATCTGAGAAAAACCAGGCCCCCGTCTCAGAAACCCTAATTCCACCATAGCCAAAAATTTCTCAAGCTTTTCTTTTCTCAGTTTTTCTCTCTCCTGACACTCAACCCAAGCCTCTGTCACTCTAATCCATTGGCCCAGCATCAAATCAAGGAGGGGAAGGACCTGAGAATATTGAAGAACGACCGAACGATCCTGAACAAGAAGAATCGAGCTCAACATCAACACTGACATAGTGTGTTTTCACACTATCACTAACTATGTCTCTTGACACACTGCATTCTGCTCTTCTACTGATAAAATCTCAGAATTCTAGTGTTGATTTGCTACTGATCTTACAACCTCAACATGGGAAAAGACTCTCCAAATGTTCGATTCAAAGGAGTCGGGTTTCACACCTGGCAAACCCGCATCAAGCTCATCTTGATGAAAAAGGGTCTCTGGGCCATCACAAATGGCAAAGAGAAGAAACCTCGGGACGCGGACCTTGCAACTACTTGGCAAAATAATGATGACAAAGCCCAGGCCATTATCAAACTAGAGCTAGACGACAGTTATATCCACCATGTGGATAACTGTGAGACCTCACATGATACATGGAAAAGACTTGACACCCTGTTCGGTGCACAATCTAAATCATCAAAGTATGGTCTCCTGATTGAGTTCTTCAGGCTTGAAATGAAGTCCAGCACATCACTTGCCACACATCTCAATTACATGGAAGGACTCCTAACCCAACTTGCAGGAATCAACATTAAAATGGATGAAGATGTTTGCATCGGTGTTCTACTTAAGAGTTTGCCTCCTGAATATAATAATGTATCAACAACTTTAATCAACATGCCAAATCCTGAACTTGTTGATATCCAGGCATCACTGTTAGAGGAGGAAAAGAAGCTAAAAACTAAGGAAGAACCAGGTACTTCTAGAGATGAGCATGCATTATATGTTGGCAACAGGTACAAAGGCAAGAAGTATCAGCTCTTCTGTGACTTCTGCAAAAGGACCGGACACACCGAGAAGTTCTGCCACGCAAGAAAGAGATCCCAAAAGGCCTATCTAGTCACAGTCAAAGAAGAAGAAGAAAATTGAGCAAAGGAAGAAGATGATGAAGATGAAGACCACCAGGATCGGAAGGACAAGACTCATCAGTCCTTCTACTCTCATAACTCTGATAGACTGTTTTAAAAGCCTTGTACTTCCTTGCCCTAATGCTTCCTGCCATAAGCTTTGTAAACTCCTTATGTAACTTGGCATTACAGTCCCTGTACACTTTGTGAGGCCCCTGTTACAGCCTCTGGATGTCCATCATGTTTTGGTGCCCACACTTAGCCTTTTCTGCAACAGCCTCTGGTGTCTACCATGTTTGTGGTGTGCCCACACTTTGCAAGTGGTTCTCATTACAACCTCTACACACTTTGTGTCTTTTTAGTTGTGATTGAGGAGGGGTGTTGAGAATCAGCAATCACACTCACTAAAACAGCCTCTTTGTATGGAGCTTCAAGGTCAAGGATATGCAGGCTAACCTATCCCATATGCACAATGGTGCCTACTGCAGTTTCCTACTTTCCTATAAAGCATTGTACTTGCTTCCTTTTCTTAATGCAATGATAGTACTCTTTTCTTTTCAATGAAGTGTCAATGTCATTGTCCACATACACAAGATTGTGTTTATGAGTCCAAGTCTCAATCTTGGAACCTAATTCACTTGTGTAACAAACAATGTCTTTGCCTTCTCCATCATGAGTCCACACTTCTCCTTTCATCCACCATAACTCACTGCCATGCTCTAGATCCCGCATTTCTCACAAGGCATAGGCAAACACATGGGATGAGAAATAGGAGAAGTAGAGGATGGAGCAACAAGAGAAGTAGGAGAGATCGTGGTAGGTGATGACATCGTTGGAGGTGATTGCATGCTGTTCTGCAAGCAAGCCTTCCATCTCTGCCTCTTTGTAAGTGTAGAAACTGCATCGACAGCATCCTACCAATCAATCTTCAATCCCATAGGCTACATATAGTCTTCAAGAAGTTCTCCCAACCCATCCTGAAGTGCAAGATCAGTCGCCTATAAGAATAACTCCACTTTCTTCAAGTTTAGAGCTCTTTGCTCTAATGTATCCAAATGGTTGTATCGCTCTTCAAACTCCCGCAACAACTTGAAAGCAACAAGTCCTTTCTTGGGCTGATAGACCCACTCTCTGAATGTCTTCCAAGTAGTAATACCATAATCATCTAGAAAATATTCTTCTTTAAGTGCTTTCTTGAAAATATTCAAGTTTGAGTCTTGCACAAACAAACCAGTCACTCAAACCCGCAAAGCAGGTGCGACAAGTTGTAGGAAATAGTTGCTCCAATTGGATGGAACTACGAAGAAGCACGTCTATCTTTTAAAGGCTTTAAGATAGACTGAAATATTTTGGCCATCAAATAATTTGTGCTCACTAACCACAGCCTCGATCGCTTTGGTTGCACCACGCATATTCCTGATGCAGCATTCATTGTCGATCCAATTGATGTTGATGTAACTACCATTGCTGCTGCATATATAATTGCATTTGTTGCTTCTACATCATAATGGCTGAAGAAAGAGTTTGCAATAAAGTCTTCATCTCATCGGTCGAAAAAGAAGAAGTAGTAATTGATGATGAAGGCGGATTATTCGAGGAGTCTCTCATCTCAATGATTAGAAAGCGACGCTTTCACGTCGAGTTCACTAGATGTCGTATGAAATAAAACTTATTTAGAATAATTTTGAATGAGGAAAATAAATTCTTGATTTAAAAATATAGGCAAAATACAAGTTCATAGATTTTGAACTGAGAGAGAAGAGAAGAAGGTGAGATGTCATGATTTGTGGAAAGATCTTCAAGAAAGGCGAGGAGCATCAAGCACGACTCAAGCCATTTTTCATGGCGACTCGCGATGTTGGAAACTTCGATGTAGGCGAGGGGCTTAAAGCTCGTCCTCAAGACTTCTCTCCGAAATTTGATGACGGTCTTCGTAGAAGGCGAGGGATACAATCTCAACCTCTAGCCTCTCTCCCTTGATTTGATGTTGGCCCTCCTTCTCTCCTTGTCCTCCCTTTTACAGTTTTTCTCCACTCCCTTTCACTCATAAAAGCTTATGGCATTTAGCTTTAAAGCTTATGCTTTTTACTATTTTTATTTTTTTTGCCCTATGCCTGTCTGCAACTTGCTTGGATCATAACTTCGTCATATGAACTTCGAATATAGTTATCTAGGTACTCAAAAGAATTGAAACACATCTGGTTGACAAGCTAGCGTGGAAAGAATTGCGAAAATCCATTAAAAATAGACAAAAATATTGATTTTTGTAAATTGCATTATTTTTCTCTATCTTTTGTCTTGGATGACTTATTCCCTTCAAAATAATTCATTGTATATATTTAGATCCATCTAAAGTGGAAATTAAGTCATCTAAACATGATACTAGAGATTTCAAACTATTCTAGGAAACCAGTCCTACTTCCTTTGTGTGCTTTGAAGTTGACACAAATTGGAGATTCTGAGATCCAAGATAGGCATGTTTATGTACCAATCTTCCTTGGCCTAATGTTCTTGTAGTTGCATACACTTTCAGCACACATGTCCTCTTTTTCTTCAAGAAATACTCACTAACAATGTAAAACTTACAACCTTTTCCTTTGATCCTTGAGTCTGCAAAATAGAAACCTTCATATGAACTTGTTTTTCCATGCAATGAACCCTATCAAGAATATGGTTTGGAAGAGAATTTGGGCCCAAACATTCATGCAGTTTGCAAATTAAAATCCATGCAATGCAATCAATCAAACGATGCTTTTACACAAAATTTATGAATGCATTGAAGAAATTGTGCCTAGCCTAACTACAGGTTCTCGTGTGTCATGCAAATGCAAACAAAGAGACACACATAATGGAAAATAAATTCTTATTGATAATGACTAATGTGTTCAAATTCTTGGCAAAACTTTGCCCTCAGATTTGCAGTGGTGGACGTGCAGCATCACGACAACATGCCATGGTTGTGATAACGTAGGATAGAAAAGTGGAGGATAAAGTGAAGAGTAATGGGGAAAATTTAGAGAGACTTGACTTAAATACGAAAATTTTAAACTTACTCTAGTATAAATGAACTTTAAAATTACTTTAGTATAAATAAACTTTCAAACTTTCTATAGCATAAAAGAGCTTCTCTCTCTCTCTCTCTCTCTCTCTCTCTCTACTTGATCCCTTCCTCTCTCTGTCTCCTGGCACCTACCTCTCATGCCCCTCCCTCTCTAGGCTATGAATCTTCCAAGGTTTTTGGAATTTTCAAATCTTTGTCTTAGGATTTCAAAATCAACTTTTCAAAATTTAAATTCAATTTTTTTGTAAGTTTCAAGAATATTCTGTATCTATAGTCAAATAAAGCACTCAAGTAGAGATAACCTTAAATTTCACTCTCTAAGATAGGCATTGTTACATTGTCCCTTCTCTCAAGAAGTTTGATTTAAGATTAATAGACCCAAAAGATAGAGCAATTGATATCAAAACTTTGAAAAATATAGTTTGAACATTTGAAATTTAAAACAAAATTTTGCAAAATGCTCTTTTAGCCAAATTTAAATAGGCAAACTATCTAAAGCTTAAGATAGGAGTGTTAAAGACATCTCATGTTTAAGATATGAGTATTGATGAGTCATATCTTTAGTACCTATACTCTCCCTTTGACTCTAAATGCATCAAAATTGTACTCTTTATCTAGGTCTCCATTTCTTGCCATCTCTCTCTTGGGTTGTCAACCACTCTACATGGTGTTGTCTAGCTATGTTGTTTTTATATCTTGCTTTCTGTGGGAGCCTTCACTCACCTGCCAAGACCCACAGACCGCTTATTGATTCAAGTGTTCCAAGCCGAGCACTAATGGCTACCTCTCACATAGCCGACGCGCCCTCCATATCTACGGTGTAGTGAGCTTACCTTGATGCCGTTCGAGTTACCTCCTCTCCCGCGCACTCTGGTAGCTCCACGATCCAAGTGCAAGCTTCAAGCAAACTCCATCCTCAAGCTCCACACTCCAAGCTCCATTGCCGCGAGCAAGACAAGAGAAGAGAAGAGAAGAGAAGAAGAGAGGAGAAGATGGAGAGCTTCTCCTCCTCGGTCCCTCACCCTCACACACTCACTCCCTCACACTCTCACACTCCCTCTCTCAAGAGCAAGCTCAAGCAAGCAAGAAGAAGAAGAAGAAGAAGAAGAAGAGATCTACTTTTGGCCACACACAAGAATGAGCTTCTCATTCACTTTTCAACTTTATATACAAAACCCTAAATCCTTTTTGGGCGGTCATCCCCTTTTTACATGGCCGGCCATAGCCTAGGCCCTTTTTCCCATTGTCCTTTTATCTTCCTAGCTTCCTTTCCACCGCCCATCTACATTTACAAATTGCACGGGTGAGAGCGCGGCGCTCCTTGAATTAAACCATGATGCGCTTGCGCTCTTTTACAAAAGTTTTGACTTGCGCTTTTCCTTGTGCGCCTTTCTCCCTTATTTAGGACTCTTCTCCTTGTGCGTCTTTGTCTTCCATTTCTCTTTGTCTTGGCCTCTATCCTTGTCTTCTTATTTAGCTTTTCCGGATTTTCCACCTTCATTCGTTAGAGGGTTAACACTTTCCTCACTTCATATATTGACCTACTTATAGATTCTGCATGAGAGATTTTGGACTTCTTTTTTTTTTCTCATATTGTAGCTCTAATCTCCTATACCACCATTGGAATAATTGCCTCATAGAATTTGAATAGTTGATGCCATCTCCATGATTAGTTGCCTTTTGAAAAGCACAACAAGCTTGCCAGTGAGATCCTTCCATGCCTTGAGTTGTCCATACTCCTAAGCTCCCTCGATTTGCAAAGTATGGACCATGTGCCTCAAGTATATGCTGCGTAAGAAAGAGAGATTAGAAACACAAACTAATTTGCAATGATGATATATTTTTGTAATAGTGATAATACTAACCATATAGTGTGTTTTGTTGTTTAAAGTCCATGCCTCCATCGTAGAGTTGTGAAATTTAGCAATTGTCTCTTTAAATGTATTAGCATTACCATCCCTAAACCTCGACTTTTATAAGAGAGCTGTTAATCTATCTAGGTGTATCCACACTTCTGCCTTTGCAATCCTCATTATTTCCCCATTGCTCCAATTTGGAATAGCAAGATGCAACTTTTTCCATGCTTCATACTTCTCTGGTTGTTTCACAAGTATATTACCTTTCTCATCTCAAGGTGGAGATACAAACTTCCTAGCCTTGGGTCTGCCAAAGCATGGTTTGCAATGGATGTTTCCACTCTTGCTTGATTGTCCTTTTTTTAAATTTCTACTTGGTTCCTATGCAATCCAACTACAAAGAGGAGTTGTTCTACCTTCCTACATATAGCATCAGCTTCTGACATAGGCTGCATCTTGTATGCGAAGCATACATGTTTATATACTAGCTTCTCAATTATTCTAACCAAACAATGTAATGTGTAAAAGTGAACCCTTGTCAATGGTATTTCCAAAATAGGGTGCTAGTTTGGATCCATTGGGTCTAGCAATACATTTCTTATGACTTTCTAATCATGTATTGGAGCATCTTGTTGTCCTATCTTGGCAAGCCATTCTTTCTTTCCATCTTTCCCTTTCTTCCTAGTTTTCCTACAATATATGCATGGAAATTTTACATTTGCTGCATTCGATAAACCAAACATACACTTCATTGTTTTTAAATCACCTATAAGATGCCATTCAACTTGATAGTCCCCAAATCCTTCAACATGTAAAGTTGCTCCATTATTTTGATGTTGAATAACACTGGATATATTAGTGAGGTCTAAAAAAACTTTAAGTACTTCATGATCCTCCTTTGGTACTTAAAATGCTGCAAGCTACCATATTTCATTTCCTGATTATACACTAAAGGAGAAAGGATAGTTTTCATTGATGCCGAGATCGAATGCTCGATTTATAAGTGTTATACTCACACGATGTTCAAGTTTTTGCCTCTTCATAATCTCACTCTCATCAAGTTTGAGGACAAACTTAAGCTTTCCTCTACATTCTTCCAAAGACATATTGTAGAACTCGACCATAGCCACCTTTACCCTACATATATCCAATATAAAGTTGTTGGATGCATTCAATACAAAGGTAACTTCTTTGAAACCATACTTCAATATGTGTGTGTTTCAAATATGTAAACTCACCAATCAGTTCTCAAACTTTCTCATTTAGTTGTTTTCAAGTATTCTTTATGTTAAATGGTTTTGGCAAAGGCACTACTTGATTGGTTTTTAAGGCCTACTTAAAACTTCTATACGATTGTTGATGGAGCATACTATATGACTCAGAACTCAATCCCACATCATCACATAATCCATGAGTATCTATAGTAGTAAACAAGTTTCTCATATCCCTAAGACGTTCACTTGCAACACTATCCACAATATCACTAAATTTACAATTTTCCAATGCATTTTTTACCATATCCTTGCTAAGAACTTTAGCAATAGTGTCATTCTATGCATGAGGAAACATATTTCTCATTGTAGCAGATTAATCATATATCTATCTATGATATTGTCCAATTCCTTTGGTTAATTGGTGAATCCGTTTAACTAATCGGATGCGCTAACGTGCTTCTTTGGTTTTTAAAATGGGCCCAATCTCCATAGTTTTTATGAGCTTTATCTTTAAGTTTTTGTTCTCCTTCAACTCCATACTTTTAGACTGTAACTCAATATTGTGTACCTGTGTAGCATGCATAGTATCTTCAATGATAGACATTGCTTGTTGGAGGCTCTAATTCTCCCTATCCTTCTCAACCAACAATCTATCTTTTTCCATGAAAGTCTATACACACCCTTGTAATCTTGTTTGTATATTTGTAAATGATTGATGAACCCCTGGTGATACTTATGTCACAAGTCTACATGTGCGTCCATACACTCTTTCATTGCCTTCACAAAAAAACTTTACAAATGATGTAATCCCATTAAATTGTGGTGGCCTTTAGTTAGTGAATCGGGTGGATAAATGCACCCATCAACGAAAGATCCACATTTTTTTTCATTGTATTTCTTTCTTGTTGCATCATATATCTTATTACATCATCCCTTTCCATAGTTCTTTTGAACAATACTCCATATGCATCCTCCAATTGGAAGTGAATATCTCTCTTTCTCTTAATACATCCTACACCTCCATTTTGGAAAGAAAAATATATGACAATTTTAACTTGGATTAACATTCAAATCACAGAATTATACCCCTTTGGTTCCTTTTTACCCAATTAGATCTCGACTATTTCACTTGATTTTGATCATGATGATAGAATCGAATCAACTCCTAGTTAGCCTCTTATCTTATTTTAGAATCAACTTCTTATTAGGCTCTAATCTTATCTTCTGTTCTATCCAAAATATTCTCTCTCTCTCTCTCTCTCTCTCTCTCTCTCTCTCTCTCTCTCTCTCTCTCTCTCTCTCTCTCTCTCTCTCTCTCTCTCTCTCTCTCTCTCTCTCTCTCTCTCTCTCTCAACAAGAATTGGTTAAGGATTATTAAACATATTTATACAAAAGCTTGGATAGTGAAGAAAAATAACATCATCTTTCTATGCAAATGTACTCTCTATCACTTATTTTCTTAGTTCATCTCACACAGTTAGATTCTCTCTCTCTCTCTCTCTCTCTCTCTCTCTCTCTCTCTCTCTCTCTCTCTCTCTCTCTCTCTCTCTCTCTATATATATATATATATATATATATATATATATATATATATATATATATATATATATATATATATGAATTGTTACTTAAGGATTAAACAACATTTGCAAAGAATAATAACATCACAAAGATAAATAATAAAGATACCTCCATTATCACTTGATTGCTTGTAGTATAGACTATTGAAGAGGGAGATTGCTTGTAGCAATGTAGAGAGTATTGTAAATGGAGATTATTTGATTTCACTAAATGGCATCAAAACCACTCATCAATGCTACTTCAAGAGATTTCTTATGCAAGAAACCATATTCGCGAGGGAAAGAGAAGAGTACACAAAATTTGAGATAAAACTAGAGCTTTTAGAGGGAAGGAAAAAGCACCCAAAAATGGGCATATACTTGTCCAAAAGAGGTGAAATTTTACAAGGAAACTCTTGAGTCAAAAATGTGTCTTTGGATTTTTAAAAATATCAAAATATGATGTATGTATCAACTTATAACATTTTTCAACTTGTATCCTTTTAAGAAGTGAAAATGAGAATGATTCTAATATATTTTAATGTTGAAAAGTTATGAGGGTATTAAAGAGTCATCTATCAATTATTGGCTCCGTTTTTGGAGAAAATAGAACTGTATTTTTTAAGTTCTGTGGATTTTGAGACAAAGTGATATTATCTTATAGATTGGGGAAAAAATAATAGGTGAATTCTACTAAAAATACAAATACGAGTTTTGCTTGATTGTAGAAGATCTCTAATTATAACATTATTTTGGAAAGGGAAAGGTGAGAGGAACCCCTTAAGGGTCAAAAAAGAGAGTCCATATTTCTCCTAATGTCTCACTTTTCTTGCTTCCTCTTGAACAATCTATTATCACACTCGATGGCTTGCATGATATAATTGTTGAGTTTTTTTGCCTCAAGCATAGTGAGCATGAGGTCTTTCATGTCATCTTGAAGACTGATCTGAATCAACTAAAAAAATACTCCTCATGCCAAGTGAGGTCACAAATTAATTACGTACATTCAGAAGCATAAGCAAAGGTAGGGCGATTACCTTGTTGTAGCTTCTGAAGTTTTGTTTCTACTACTCGACCAGTGTCTACATCTTCAAATGTGGAAGTGAGCTCACAAAAAATTGCCTTATAGTTATGAAGTACTCACATATTCTTTTCCAAGATTGGGATATAAACCATGATAAAGCTTGACCACAAAGAAAAGTTCCAATAAGTCCAACCTTGAAAGCATCACTTGGATTCCTATCTAGTTGCATGTGGGTATAGAGCTTTACTTGTTGCAGTAATTCTTAAAACTTCAAACCATCACCATTGAACTTCTCTCACATGCTGATCTTAGGTTCTCTTGTTGGGGGTTGATAAACATGCAGAATCATCTAATCACTTATTCTGTTGTTTTGAAAGTCTCGAAACTAGTCTTGCATCTCTTGAAGCGTAAGGCTTAGATACATATGGTGTTCTATTGGAAGTTATGCTTGTCATTCATTCAAGTCTTGAATTTGTTGTTGGAAGTTTTAAAGGGAGCCCACGATTCTTTCATGAGTCACCTCCATGGTGCTCAATAGAGCTAGAAATTAGTCCTGCCAAATTGTTATGGGAGCACTAGACTGTGCTCAAGAGACTAGACTAGATGTAGAATTTGTTACAAGAATTCTGATTACAAGATAATCCCACATAGGGGCACAAGGTACAATGATAACTTAACAAGATATAGAAAAATCTCACAACCATAGATATATACAACAAGACTTGATAGGATATGAAGGATCCCACAACTCTGAACCATAGGCATGGATACAAGATATCAAAACTACAAGATCTCCCTCAACACGGGGATGGATTCATATGGCATGAGCAAGAATTAATCCATGCACTTGTTTTTGGCATGTATGTGACAATAGTCACTAAAAAAGACCAAGGATCTCTCATTCACTCAAACAAGAAAACCAAATAAACTATAAATGAGAAATTTTGATTGTAAAAAAGAAAATAAGTATTCTATCCCAAAGTATTAATTCTCATTAACATGGAGGTATATGATGTGAAAATCAAGAGTGAAAAGAACTCACAAGGCAAGCATTATACTAAACGTAATTAGAATATAGCATGTTGAGGGAGTGTTGGGATGTTGAGCTCCACATGAGCTCACATCCACCACATGCCTTGGTGGCATGGCACAACTTTACTCACTCGTGTGTTAGGTAACTACCATGGAGAATATAACAATCATTCTAATATTGGACTATATCCACATAGTTCATTCTTAGTTATGGCACATTATGCCACCCTATCTATCCTTAGAAATAACACACTTAGTGACTTCATACGTACATATGCTTTAATAATTTCATATCAAAATGATAACATATTATAGACTTAGTCTTTTGTTAAGGAAGAGAAGAAACACAAATATATTTTGTCCCTAATTCTCTATGTGCTCAAGTCTCCATTATGTATATGTGTGTATGCATGTTAATGGTTACTTCAACTCTTTCCCCTCTTGGTTCATTTGGACTCAAGTTGCTTCACCTCTCCCCCTCTTGGTTCTTGAAAAAGAAAATTTTGCACTTGCTTTTGGAAGGAAAGGTGAGGATAGGAGTGGAAAAGCACATTACGAAAAAATGAACTCACAAATGGGCCCTTAAAAATAATATATTTTAAGATGTGGGCCTTTTGGATTGTCCAATAGGAAGGCTAGATGTTGGAGGGTGAATCTTCTCTCTCCAAATCTTGGGTTTTCTATTAAAAAAAGGGGTAGTGGGGGATTAAAAAAGGGAGAATGAATAGTACACAAAATTTGAGTTTCTCTCACCTCATATTTCCCCCCTTTTTTTGGAGAATTTTCAATTTCGGTTTTTTTCCTCTGAAGAAACCAGTTTGACCCAAAAGTTGAGCAACATACCATTTTCCCTCTCTTCTCTATACTCCTGAATTTTCATCTCCATTGAAGCTCCCTGCTGAGAGTAATTAGGGTTTTGAGTATTCTTCTTATCTATGCACTTTCTTCTCCATGCATCTCCAGATTTTGGGCAAAACACAGGTGCCCATATCTCTTTGCATTTTCTCTTGTTTGCTATTTTTTCAATAGGGTTTGATGTCGTTTCTTACTGTTATTGTTGTTTTATTGTAGAGGTTGTTAGGGGCAGGAGACAGAGGTGCTCATCTCTCTCTCTCTCTCTCTCTCTCTCTCTCTCTCTCTCTCTCTCTCTCTCTCTCTCTCTCTCTCTCTCTCTCTCTCTCTCTCTCTCTCTCTCTCTCTCTCTCTCTCCCTCTCTTCTTCCCTCCCTCTCTCTATGTGTTGTTTCTCTTTTGTGTTGTGTTTTCAATAGAATTTGATGTTGGTTCTAATTGTTGTTTTCTTACAGAGTTTATTTGGAGCAAGAGGCAAAGGTGTTAATCTCTCTCTCTGTTTGGTTTTTTTTTGTTGATATCTTTTTAATACAACATAATTTTAGTTCTAACCCTTGTTGTTGTTTTATTGTAGAGATCATTTTGGGTGACATTGCATAAGTGCTCATCTCTCTCTCCCTCTCTCTTTCTCTCTTTGTGTTTCCTCTTTTCTACTGTTTTTTTAGTATATCTTCATGTAAATACTAACTCTTGCTATTGTCTTTTGCAGAGATCAATTTGGGCAAGATTGGATAGGTGCTCATTTCTTTCTCTCTCCCCCGTACTCACACACTCTCTCTTTCTTCCTCTTTACATTATCCCTTTTCTACTATCTTTACAATAGGGTTTGATGCTAGTTCTAACTTAAGGATCAATTGTTGTTGTAGCACTTAACACAAGGTAGAGCAGAGATTCTGCAGCTCAATTTACAGGTAAATCTACCATATTTTGTGGTGCCAAAATTTATTCATTTAATTAGTGACTTTTATGTTTGATGGGATTGATGTTTTCTTATGTCCATCATTTGCAATGGGTTTTGATTAGCAATGATTCAATCTTAGCTTCAACAAATCAGCTTATAGGTAAATTGGCCCTGTTTTGTATTGCTTCTATTTATGCAATTATCTTGATTTTTTTGCTAAAAGAGATTCATGCAAGTATTTTTGTTTGTTAAAAGGGATTCATGCAGGTGTTTTTTTGTACATGCAGGTATTGTACAAGGTTTAGGTGAACCATATAATTCTCGATCGACTATTTTGATGTGGTGAGTGATTTCTTTGTGCTAGATGATATGGATCTACTGGAAGTCGATGATTCAAAAATCCTCTACTTTATTGGTCCTATGTGTCCATTTGGATCTCCATGCCGATTGGCAATGATCGATGAAACTCTTGTATCATATCATCCATATAGCACACAATGTGTTGAGTCTTAGAATATCTCAAGTGTCAATCCAATGTGCCTATTAAGATTTTCATACCATGTGGCTTCTATCCTTGCAACAACTACTCTATAATACCCACATTTCATTCAATGTATTGAGTCAAATCAGACTCCTCTTCATTATAATAAAATTTATTTTGGCAAAATTCTCTAAGTATTCTTGTGCTATTCTTTTCATTATATTTCATGTAAATGATATGATTAAAGTGGCCTTGAAATTGAATCTATACTTTGTTTTGATGTATATATCCACATGCATTTCAATATCAATATTTATGTCTGTTTGCAAAAGTATAAACATCTCTTAATGCCATGTTGATTTGTATGACATATTGGTGATTACTAGACAGACTTAAAATGCTTATTATTTAGGGGTTAATACATAATTCTTTACATCTAATGCAGACGTTATAATGCCTGAGAGAAGAACAATCATTCTCTCAATAGAAGTGCACAACAGAAAAGATGAAGAAGGGAATTGGATCACTGATACGTATCATTGCTCGTCTTAGGTACATATACGTCCAAGTATAAAGGGAGCTTTCAAGGTGAAAGCATCTACAATTGCAGATGTATCAAAGCATTGGAATAGTAAATATTTTGCTCTCAGACAAATGAATGTTGATTCTCAACTTGTAACAGAGGCGTTTGTATAACATGTATCGGCTAAGAGAGAAAAATTTTGCCTTGACATGGCCCCAAGTGTTGTAAATGGAGGATGATTAGCCCTTGAGTATAATGCACTAGAAAATTACTATGTTAATGTAGAATCCACCTGTTAGCTTCTATTTTAAACTAGATGGCAGAAAAATTCGAAGCCAAGTTGAGGATACTGTTACCAGCGGAAAGTGTGTGGCTCCACATATTTTAGAAATTGTACAATCTCCCTAAAAATCCCAAGACCACAAGTTGTAATATCCAACACCTATAAATTTTTGGATTTTTTTTGCCAATAAAATATTGTCGCTTGCAAACTTGCAATATTTAAAAATTATAATATTTATACAAAATCATACACTTTTATACACTTTTCACATCAACACATTTACATATGCATGTAAACTTTACAAAGATATAAGTAAAGCCATAACTAAATATCGTATGCAAACAACCCTTAATGGTTTAAAACTTAAGGTTTTTAAGGTAGAACTAGTTTAGTTCTTATTTCATTGTTTTATTTCACACTTTCTCTCATCATCTCTTTATATCCACCACATCTCTCCTACCTGCTACGATGGATGCTCACGCACACTTTGATGAGTGGATCCACGAGACTATCTTTGCTAACCAAGGTGACGAGATATTCTAGGTCTTCTCTAAGAACTTTAACCTTGAAAGTGTACTCTCATCGTTGGATCCCCCCTTCAGGTTTTGGAAGACTTTGTGAGCATCATTGCTACTTGCACATACTCTATCAAGGGATCCAACGTGACTTTGGTGCCTCTGGAACAGCTCATGGTATTTCAGGCAGGAAAGAATCACCAAAAAGTGGTGAATAGGTGTTTGGCCCATGTGGATCCTTCGCACAGAGTATGCACTATTCCCATGGGAAGTGCATCAGGTACATCACCTTTTGATCTCGTGGAGACTATTCCCAAGGGAAGTGCATCAGGTACATCACCTTTTGATCTCATGGAGTGTGATTGCGCATTGGCAATTTACCTCCTTGCATTGGATACACCCCTAGAGAAGAAGAGCGATGAAGATACAACTCCACAGGTTGTTGCTATCACATACATGGGAGAAGAACCAATTGAAGAGCTCATAAATGTTGAAGAGGAATATCGAGTGGTGGTAGAGCAAGGGTTGGCTCTCATGGTGCCATCTTCTTCAGAACAGCCACAAGTCGACAAACCCAAACTTGCCTCCTTGACGCCCATTGAAGTAGATGGTGTACAATACTTGCTTCTATCAGATGTGCTGCAACACTTGGAAATGAAGGAAAAAGAGTTATTTTCCATCCTATTCGGGGATTCGATGGAAGACCTAATCAATTATGATTACATGGATGTGCATCTGACAATGGTAGAGATTGGAAGATATGATGGCACAAGCTTAAATACTGTAAGTGCCATCATAGTAACACAAGAGCGTACTACCTCAATTGAAGAATATTACCTTGTGCTGAATGCTAAATTTGAAGCACTACAGCATGATTTGATCGGACCAAGGCCCCAGCTTCCTATCAAGGAGTTTTTAGATCCCTCTGCCTAAAGAGGTACCTCCCTGACACACGAGAAAATAAAGATACAAGATGATCTAAAGAAGGTGAGATTTCTAACTACCATATATTTTTATGCGATGAAACTTGACACTAGGGTAGGGTGCGTCGAGTCCCTCGGAGTCCACCGGTGAAATCTTGGCCAAAAATGATGCCTGCAACTGCCCTGTCCAAAGTCTGGCTTTTGGGCTTGGCCAAAAATGATGCATGCAGCTGCCATATCCGAAGTCTGGCTTTCGGGCCCAAAATGATGCCTGCTGCCCTATCCGAAGTCTAGCTTTTGGACCCAAAAGCCAAACTTCGGACAGGGCAGCTGCAGGCATCATTTTTTGCCAAGATTTCACCGGTGGACCCAGACACCAGACTTTGGACAGGGCAACTGTAGGAATCAATTTTGGCCAAGTTTTCATCGATGGACTCCGGGGGACCCGACGTACCCTACCGTCAAGTTTCATCACTTTCTGATAACTCTAGGTTAGTCACTAAATATATTGTTTGATTTGACTTTGTCATTTAGAACATGTTGTATATAGATGATTTTGCATCAAGGCAAGGAGGAGCTCGACATGCAGATCAACAAAATGATTCAGCTCTGAAGGAGTCTATTGGCAACCTTGTTGTAGATTTGGTGGTCTTCCATAAGAACTGCTCACTAGGAGGGCAAGAAATAATCATGAAAATTTGAGCTTTGACCAAGTTTGGACTTTTTCGAGCGATGCATGTGACATCTAGCTTGGAGAGGTGGTGCTAATCAAGCGGTCAAAGCTTCTTTACTTGTTTGACCAAACACGTGGTGGAGCAATGTGTGTGTTTGCTACATTAGGTGACCTTGCTAAAGTGTCATATCCGCTTCTCCTGGAGAAAGAGCTGAAGGGGGAGCGCATCATTTTTGAAGCAAAGAAGGAACTTATATTTTCATCCGAAGCTGGCCCCTCCTCTCCACCAATGAAAAAGCCAAGGAACAATTGAGAGTTCTTGTTGGCTATCGACTTTTTGTATCTACCATCACACTAGAAGCCATCGCATGTATTTTTCTTGATGAATATAATATACTTTACTTTGTTCCTATAAATAAATATTTATTAAATAAATGTGTGATTCATATAAGTATGACAATATTGTGTGATACATGAATGACACATTCACATACGTTAACATAATTCAACGCATAGTACTGCACTTACGATTGTGTAAGTGTGATGATAATGTGTGGTACATAAATGACATATCCGCATACATTAACATAATTCAACACGTAGTACTACACTTGCAATTGTGCATAAGCAATAACGTAACTTGTATCCGTACATATTACTACTTTTGATGCATTCGTACGTTAAACAAAAATTAAGAGTCATGCATTTCAAGAAACAAAACAAAACAACTTTACTCAATTATTTGAATTTAGTACACATCACATGAGATATTGTGTATATATAAATAAATATTCCAATGTGGTAGAGTATACAAAAATTTTTGGCCTTCCAAGATGTTATGGTGCTATAACACTCATTACAAACCTTGCATCAGTAATCTAGTAAACTATGGTGGAATCCCCTTGCTGTATCAAAACTGAATGATAAAGTTCATGCCTTTATCTGTGATTGTAAAACACTTTGCATGGATGGCCGCAAGCTGTGTATCATCGAACAAGTCGATGAGAAACCCCTCTGCAGTTGTTTGTAGGGCCTCCATAGCTATAGCAGTCCACCTTCCTGCTGGTGGGCCATCCTGCACTCACGCCCAAAATCTTCCCATCCCTTTCAGCTCCAAGTCTTGCATGACTTCTCGAATAACCTCATGAAAAGAACTTTTCGGGATGAGAATCTTGTATCCGCGTTGGATTCTCATTATCTCTCGAAGGGCGACAATGCCCGGTTTCCATCTCCTCTTCTTCTATGGTGGTCCTTGTGCTCTATGAGGAGCACCTGTTTTTGAGCTAGAGGAGGCTCCACCTTGTACTCCAGGTGGTGGGCCTTGGCATAAGGTCTTCTTGGGGCCAAAACGGCGACATGCTTGCTTGGTGCGTGCCATGCAAGCTCGAGGAGGGCAAGACTGAGAAGAGATAGAGGTTGGGGATGTGAAAATGGAGGAAGTAGAGAAAGCAAGATGTGAAAATGAGAAAAATAATGAACTTCTAACCCATTTAAACCCCAAAACCGAGTTAATGCAGCTTCATACGTACTATCCATCATATGTTCATAAATCCATAACCATTTATCGGAGTGCAACGAAACTTTACATGGCACTCAAAAAAGTGGCTTCAAACGCCAGACTTCCGACCAGGGGTCTGCAGGCATTTACAAAAAAAAGGGCTCTTGGCCACCTAACAAGAAGGAAAGTGGCTCCAGACGTTGTCGTCGTGTTGAAGGTCGAAGGCCTACCACCGGGGTTTAGAGCAGAAGAAGAGTGTGGGATTTAAGGATTGGAGAAGGAGGAATGATTGGGGTTTGACAAGATTTGGGTTTTAGAAATGATTAGTTGAAGAAGAAGATATCAAGCATTTTCTGTTTATCTAGCATACATGAATGGAATGAATGACTTTGTCTTGATCACATCAAATGCATTTGGAAATAATAAGCCATTACATAAGGGAAAATCTTAGATTTAAACCAAATGCATATTCCAAACGCAAGCTCAAATGGTTTTTATTTCATGTACATGGATGGATAACAACTTCAAGAAACAAGTATTTTGATGGTAGACTCAAGTACATTCAAGGCATAGCTCAAAAGCTCAAGAAATGCATTGATTAAGCATAAATTTTAACTTCAACCCTATTTTAAAACAGTAATTTTCAGCCCATAATCAAGCTCCAAAAGTGTACATAAACTCAAAAATAAGCTCCTCTAATCATTCATAAGTAAAGCCGTGAAGTTAAGAGGTCAATTTCTTCTATTACAACCACATAGATCACTTGTTTACTCATCAAAATGGACAAGAACAATGGGCTGCCCTGTTTATGACTGGTTTTTTTTCAGTCCATAACAGCCCATACACCTTCAAAATCCTCCCCTTTGCTTGCCCCAAAGTCACTCAAGTACTTGGGTACAAGACGTGCTTCATTGGACCATGAATAATGTTTAAAAAATGAGAGAAGGCGTACATAAGAGCAGGCTGAATACTTTTCTCTCAAGTTTCTCCCTTTTATAGACTGTCATACCATTCATTTTTGTCATACCAAATGGACGGGTAAGAGGAGCTCTCACCTTCCTTGTTTGTATCTCCTTCTTCAACTCCAGTTTGCATGCTTTGTAACATGCACCATAGCCCACAGCTCTTCTCCATCTGCCATAGGTATGCAGGCCCACTTTTTGCATCGAAAAATGCGAACTGCATCCTGCTTAGCTCCCACTTATCTTTTTTACCACTTAGGTCACTTACATGTCATTTAAGTTCATTATTTCAGGTCCCCCATGAACCTAGTGGACTTTTGGCACTTTTCTTGATTTCTAACCAAATTTTCCACTTGAATCAATGTGGCTTAGCTTGCAAATTGTCAATTACTTCCAGCTGATCAAGTTGTGGGTTCCCATAGACTTAATTTTTTATCAATATACATGGTACAACTGAAAATTGTATGACAAATACAAAAGAACTTATGTAACTAAGTGATATCTAAGTTGGTTGTTGGGTAACAATGACTGAGTTATGTATGAAAATTCCTCATATAAATCCTAGTAAAGTTCTTCTGTGTTCATAAGAATTCCATGATTTATATTAGGAACAATAAACTCTTTGACATTCACCCCCTCCTAACCTGCACATCCTCTGGCATGTGCCATTTCACAAGATTTCAGTTTTAAGGAGGGTCTTCTTCTGACATATCTTCATCTTCATCCTCTAAGTCTTCTTCATCTGGCTTGTCTTCAAGTAGATGGCTCATATCCAAGTCTTCAAGCTCATAAGTTGAAGATTCTCTCCATTTGAAGAGCTTGATACGTTTACCGGCTATTGGTACCTTGACCATGGTTCCATCCATTTCAGTCAAAGTATAAGTAGCATTATCATGTACCACTTTCACCACATATGGACCAAACCATTGTTTGGCTAGCTTCCTATGAGCACCATATTGATTGTACAAGCTGCTATCATAGACAAGTATCCAATCATTCTCTTGAATAGCTCTTGGACGGAGTCGATGATGCTTGTCAAACCTTTTCTTATTCTTCAATCTTGCTGCCTTCAGCCTTTCAATGGTTGTTTTGATATCTTTTGGCCTTCTTTCAAGCTGCCTTATGCACAAAGTCAGCTACTCTTCTCTATTTATGCCTTCATCCCAAGGCAAGATACTCCATGTGACAATAGACTCCTCAATAGGCATAATAGGTGGCTGCTCATATATCAGTTCAGCTGGCATATAACCTGTTACTGCACTCTGGGTAGTTCTATCAGCCCATAATGCGAATGGTAGCATTCTAGGCCATTCCCTCATCTTTCCTTTGCAAGATTTCACCAATGCTTTGAGAATTGGTTGATGACCTCTTTCGCTCTTACCATTGCCTTCAGGGTTGTAAGTTGATGTAAGAGATAGCTTGATTCCCAATTGAGCAAAGAAATGGCGAGCCTCATCGGCATCCAATTCTCCTCTATCAGCAGTTACTTTGGCAACACAACCATACCTGCAAAATACTTCTTCAAGTAAAAATCTACAAACGACTTGAGTAGACTTTGTTGTTAAGGCTTTTCCTTCTACTTGATTTGTGAGATCTTCTCTAGCAAGTACTAGATATCTCATTTTCCAAATTCCTATAGGCATGGTTACTAAATCAATAACCCATCTATAGTGAATGGATAAGGGAAAGGTAGCATCTCTATGCTTAACCATAGAGTACATTTGACAAACATGACAAGACTCAACAAAATGCTCAATGTCTTTATAAATGTTTTGCCACCAAAATTTCTATTTTATTTAGGCAAAAGTGCCCCATATGCCTCTATGACCAGCCAATAGGCTTTCATGAAATTCTTGCATGACCTGTCTTTGAGTCTTCTTGTCTCCTAAGACACGAACAGGCCCCCTTCCTTTCTTTTTTGCATGTCTCCAAAGGTAACCATCTTTGAGAAAAAAGCCATAAGCTTTTCTCTTGATTCTCTTGAACTCTTCATTATTCCAATCTTCCTTCTTTGCCATAGTGCTCAGAAATTGGCCAATTTTTAGCCAATCACCTGCATAATATTCTGCTTTAAAGTGTGAACAAACCATAACAAAACATTGAGCATGCTATCTATCAGCTGCCCACTATCCTTCTATGGTTGTTTCTTCCTTCTTTGCTGATGTAAAATTTGTTTTAGCAGCTGAACGTGTTGTACTTGCTATAATTAATGTTGCACCTATATTTTTGATAGCTGAACCATCATTAGGTACAGCTGTACTTATTGTTTTCAGATCTGAACCTGTAATTACAGCATCATTTTTAGCAAATAGAGACTCTAATTCTTCCTCATCCATCATCTCTTTTTCATCCTTGTATCTAGCACGTGAAAGCATGTCAGCAACAACTGGATTATCTCTTCCTGCAATATGTTTCAAATTAGGATTTAAGGATTTAATATAGGCTATCCATCTTAGCATAGCTATGTCAGGAGTGGAACAGTTGGCAATCATGCCCAAGAGTGGAAGACAATCTGTTTCAACTATTACATGTGCGCCCATGAAGTACTCCCGGTCACATTTCAATGCAGTTACTACTCCCCAAAGTTCTCTTTTAATTTGAGCATACCTTCTTTGTCGTTCATTAAGAACCTTTGCTCCAAAGAGAATTGCATATCTGTTGCCTTCAAGGTCATCTTGACCGACTGCCCATCCTATTCCAATAGGACTTGTGTCCACTGTGAGTATGATAGGCTGTCCATTAGAGTAATTAGCCCTCTTTAAGGTGGGGGCTACAATCAGCAATTTCTTCAATTTCCGAATAGCTTGAGTATGCTCTTTTTCCCATATAAACCTTTGGCCTTTTCTTAGTAGTTGATAGAGATTTTCAGCAACATGAGCAAAATGTGGGATCCAAAAAAGGTAGAAGACACATGCTCCAAGAAATCTTCTCACCTCCGAAACATTTGTACATATTTTCCGCATTTTGCTGATAGCATCAATCTTAGTTGGAGAAGGCTTTCGGTCATATGGACCACATATATGCCCTACCATAAGAACTTCTTCAACTCCAAAAACAGATTTAGCACCTGAAAGAGTAAGATGGACTTCTTCTAATTTAGACAAGATTTGAGCACAATCATTAATATGATCAGAAACAAACTTGCGACATCCAAGTTCATTGAGTTCTTCATTCTTTTTATGAACTTCACATCCTTTGATCGGTACATCATCAAGGAAAGGAAGAGTTAGTTGGGGAATATAATCTCTCAATACTTTATGCATGGCATTCATCATGTGAGCTACTAAATTTGTAGCTCCTTGAGGTAGAGTACACATGCAGACTAAACAAAGAGGCATCTTCATTGTGGAAATGTCTCGGCTCTCCAAAGCAAGCTGAAATTGGTCATAGCCCGAATATAAATCTCCCATGGAATAAATTGCTTTACTTGCAAAAGCCTCAGCAAATTCATCAAAAATTGGCCCCGAACCAACATTTCTAATAGTGACTTTATTGATAGGCTGTAAATCTTGAATGAATCACAAAGATCCATTCTTCTTAGGCATGGTAAACCATCGGTTGGAATATGGAGCTGAAGATGGCTCCAATATTCGCATTTTTATCTTTTCATTTAAAGGCTCCAGTAACTTAGGCAAATGATCCCTTGGTATCGGAATTGGTTTAAGATTCCAAGAAACGTGTGGGACTGTGAAAATCATCATTGATGCCACAACACTTGGATCCACATAGCCAATTTCATGTGGCTGAAATGAAAAAGCTTTTCCATGTTTCTTTAACATCTGCATGAAGATTTTCTTTTCAGCTGGCAAGAGAAAAGAGTCTTCACCAATTTTTAGCTCTTGTAGACTTTCAGATGTAAATTGGTGACCAATATCTTTGGGGTCACGAAGGCTTGGTTGTTTGAATGCCCTTTCTGCCAGTCCTTCACTTTCGGGTGGTAGAGAAGTAGCCACCGGCTTGACCTTTTTGTCAACTGTCTTATACTTTGTTTCTACTCTTACCTCATTCTTGTTTGGCTATCCAAAAGCTTCTTGATCTGCAAATTCTTGAATTATATCATACATATCCAATGTGCATACCTATATGGACTGATTTCTAGCTTGATTTTCTGCATGAACAGCTGCACATATTTCAACCAATGTATCATTATAAATTAGCCCATGAAATAGCCCTTAAATTTCTTCATCTTTATGCAAAACATCAATTTGCTTCAACTCTCGTTCCACATGACATAAATAATTTCTTTCAGCCCTATTCATGGTTGAAAACTGTTTATAATAGCCCACACTATTGCCCGTAAAAACCTACAAGTCAGCTTTTGGCATTGCCCCCTTTACATGTGGAGGAAAAATTTTATGACATGAAGCGCCGCCATAGCCTCCACATATAGCAGTGCTACCCGAAAACCCTTAAATTCTCGGGCATTCGGAGGTACAGGATGATCTCTCAATCGATCTCTATTCCGGTGATGATTTACACATACGGTCAAAAATTGGATAGCTTTGTCATTATCCTTACTTCTTATCCGAGCATATGATGAACAATCATCAAGGGCCTTTGTCTCCAAATGAGATTCAGAAATAAAAGGTTGTCCAAGAATGATAGGATAGCTGCAGGAATCTTGAACAAAGAAATAAAATTCATCTTTTACATTACCAATAGTAATTTGTACATAAGGGCATGCTGCATAGAGATCGCCAGAGGAGTTATTGGCTGCTTTCATGCACCATCCTGGGTCCACATCTATGGGCACCATTCTCGTAGAGACTTCTTGATATGACATTGATTTTCGAGCCATGGTCTATAAGGGCAATGCATGGAGTCTCTTTTTCTCCAATCTTAACAACAGTTTCGGTGGTCGCCCTTGCCCAATGGATACGGGAGTAGTGACTATTAGGAATAAAGTGAGCATCACTTTCTTCTTGCATGTTGTGAAGATGAGCTTCTTTCTTATGCATGGGCTGCACTTTGGATTGAGAACACCCCACCATAACATTTTTTGCAATAGCTTCTTCAATTTCTGCTTCATAGATGTCTTCATCTTTGGCTTCTATGGTTGCAATCAATTCTTTTGATTGCCTCCAATCGAGTCCCTTGAGTTTTCAGCTTCTCTTCATCCTGCAAATACACATGAAGTGCTTGCAAAAAAGCATGCACGGATTCTTCACTTTCCTCACCAACATATTGTCTTTTTCGTTTAATTACATCAATTATTACATCATGAAATCCTCGTTTTGCAATTCCGAGAATTTCACCTAATGTAAATTCAATTCTACTTCCAAGAATCCTTTCTTCTAGGATTCGCTTAAGATCCATTGCAGTTTCTATGTCAGACTGTAACTTGTAGCTGGAATGTTTGCCTTTTCTTTTTCCTTCCGTCTTCTTTGCTTGAGGGGCATCTCCCATATCAAGCTCTGGCGGTGGTGGATTTTCAGCAGCCTTCTGCTGATCCGGTTTACTTCTTGTCACACGTTTAATTGGTCCCAAAAAGGAGGGACTGGCAATATCTTCATCTCTTCTTCTCTTTTCTTCTACCATAGCTTCATGATTATTAATTTCAGCTAACTGAGCAAAAGCTAAAAATGAATCAACTGGCTCAGTCCATCCGGTTCTTCCTCAAATGCATTGACTGGCAGTAGTTAAATCATCTTTGGTTGCCTTGCCTTGCTCCATGAGATCTAAGGCCTACATCCACACTTCAGATTTTGCATCAGTTTTACATGCTTTAACAATTTCATTAGTTGGCTCGATTTGCAGCCCATAGGTTGCTGCATCAACAGCTGCATAGGTTGTTCTTGTTGCCAAATTCTCCAGTCTTTTCTTCATGCCGCCGTTTCCAAAATTTGGCTCAAGAGGAAGCCCGATTTTGGTTGCATGAATTTTACCATCCTTCCAAAAGACTAATTTTTGTGCTTCAGCTTCATGGAATGCACCGCACTCTCTCTTATCATGCTATAGGCTATCACACCAAATACAGTGTCTTTTGAAGCTTTCTCATACGAGTCTTTGGGTAGTTGACCGTCCCCTTTCTTCCACTTTCACATCAAGCCTTTCCACCTTGGAGTTAATCTCCGTTAGATTAAGATGGAGATCCCGCATGCTCTTAATTAGCTCGTCCATGGCATCCTTCTTTGGAGAGGGAACAACAGGATTTCTTGGTTACTCGGCCATAGAGACAGGAGGTCAAGAAACAGGAACATGCTCCTTCATGGATTCAGTTGGTGCAGAGGTAGATCCCCATCTTAGGCGCAACCACTCTCTTCGAGCAATCATATTAAGTGCTTCAGTGACATCACTCCAAGCAGTCTTCAATCCCATCTCAAAGTCAGGATCTTCAAGTCGATCAGTTAGCTTCTCTTGAAGGAAAGGATCTGCAGCCTTTAGAAATAATTCAATCTTCTGGCTTTCCATACTCTGCTGATCGTCAGGATCTAGTTGAGAAAATTTGCTTTCAAATTCCTGGTGAAGAGCAGTGGCGGTTAATCCCTTCTTGGGCCTTTCGACCCATTCAGTGAAAACTTTCTTTGTCATAAGGCCAAAATCTTCAAGAAAAAATTCTTCTCGAAGAGCCTTCTTGAATGCGGACCATCCCGCGTCTTTTTGGAAAATGCCATGACTTCGGTCCTGGAGGCCATGCACGGCCAAACGAGCAAAATATCGGCTCCATCCATGATGAGGAACTCCAAATAAGACCATCTTATCAGTATAGAGGCGGATAAAAGAGGACACATTTTTCCCATTAAATTGCTCACTGCTTCCAAAGCTTTAATGGTGGCGGCATCATTCCGCTCTTCTTCTTGTCTCCGTTGTTGTTGCAATTGCAACTGCTGCTGAAATTGCAATTGTTGTTGTTGGCTTTCTTGCATCAGACGAACCAACTGTTGCAAGGCATCTCCTCCCGAACTTGACGATTCTCCCAATTGTACTTCTTCTTCCGCAGCGGACTTTCATGTCGGGTCCACCACTGTTGTCGTGTTGAGGGTCGAAGGCCTACCACCAAGGTTTAGAGCAGAAGAAGAGTGTGGGATTCAAGGATTGGAGAAGGAGGAATGATTGGGGTTTGACAAGATTTGGGTTTTAGAAATGACTTAGTTGAAGAAGAAGATATCAAGCTTTTTCTGTTTATCTAGCATACATGAATGGAATGAATGACTTTGTCTTGATCACATCAAATGCATTTGGAAATAATAAGCCATTACATAAGGGATAATATTAGATTTAAACCAAATGCATATTCCAAATGCAAGCTCAAATGGTTTTTATTTCATGTACATGGATGGATAACAACTTCAAGAAACAAGTATTTTGATGGTAGACTCAAGTACATTCAAGGCATAGCTCAAAAGCTCAAGAAATCCATTGATTAAGCATAAATTTTAACTTCAGCCCTGTTTTAAAACAGTAATTTCCAGCCCATAATCAAGCTCCAAAAGTGTACATAAACTCAAAAATAAGCTCCTCTAATCATTCATAAGTAAAGCCGTGAAGTTAACAGGTCAATTTCTTCTATTACAACCACATAGATCACTTGTTTACTCATCAAAATGGACAAGAACAATGGGCTGCCCTGTTTATGACTGGTTTTTTTTCAGTCCATAACAGCCCATACACCTTCAAAATCCTCCCCTTTTCTTGCCCCAAAGTCACTCAAGTACTTGGGTACAAGACGGGCTTCATTGGACCATGAATAATGTAAAAAAATTAGAGAAGACGTACATAAGAGTAGGCTGAATACTTTTCTCTCAGGTTTCCCCCTTTTATAGACTGTCATACCATTAATTTTCATCATACCAAATGGACGGGTAAGAGGAGCTCTCACCTTCCTTGTTTGTATCTCCTTCTTCAGCTCCAGTTTGCCTTCAGTTTGCATGCTTTGTAGCATGCACCATAGCCCACAGCTCTTCTCCATCTGCCATAGGTATGCAAGCCCGCTTTTTGTGCCAAAAAATGCAGGCTACATCCTGCTCAGCTCCCACTTATCTTTTTGACCACTTAGGTTACTTACAGGTCATTTAAGTTCATTATTTCAGGTCCCCCATGAACCTAGTGGACTTTTGGCACTTTTCTTGATTTCTAACCAAATTTTCCACTTGAATCAATGTGGCTTAGCCTGCAAATTGTCAATTACTTCCAGTTGATCAAGTTGTGGGTTCCCATAGACTTAATTTTTTATCAATATACATGGTACAATTGAAAAATGTATGACAAATACAAAAGAACTTATGTAACTAAGTGATATCTAAGTTGGTTGTTGGGTAACAATGGCTGAGTTATGTATGAAAATTCCTCATATAAATCATAGTAAAGTTCTTCTGTGTTCATAAGAATTCCATGATTTATATTATGAACAATAAACTCTTTGACAACGCTAGACTTCAGACCAGGGGTCTGTATGTATTTTATTTTCAAAAATTAATAATTTGGACTCTTGGCCACCTAACGAGTGTGCGTGTGAAGTTTCATCGCATTTCGATACAGTTTATTATTTTAACAATTATCCCACACCAAAATTATGGATGGATTGATAATTGATAAATCAACATCATGACTACTGGCCCTTAGAAACTTCGCACCACATAGACTATACAGAGGCATTAGGAGTAAAGTCTGCAATAAGAAATGGAAAATTTGTACATGTTTTTCCTATTGAAATTGACAGTGCTAACAAAAATTGTAAAGTAAGAATCGAAAATACAGTGAAGATGCACAGTCAAAGTTGAGAGTGAAGGACAAGTGTGAAGATGCACAGTCAAAGTTGAGAGTGAAGGACAAGTGTAAAATTTTAATTCATATTTTAAGGGCGTATACATTAGTTTTGCACTGGGACATAGCCATATGTCCAATGCACAAGGATAACACTATGCCAAAAAAGATAACATTACAAACTGTGTTCATTCCATTGGAACGAATGCATCCTTCACTGCTTGAAGATTTCTTACAAGTTGGAAGTCCTTGGGAGTTATAGTGATGCACTTTGCATGTATTGCACAACGTTGAGCATCAGTCATCAAGTCAACTAAAAAGGCCTCTGCAGCACACTATAGAGCATGAAGACATTCTTTTGTGAAGTGATCAGGTATATCCTGACCTTGTGCTAAAAACCACCTCCTGCTTTCTGTGCAGTAGAGGTCTTACACAATCTCGCAAATAAGTCTCGAGAAGCTCACCAGAGTGTTGATACCTCTTATTTTCTCTCAAGGCCACTATACATGGCTTCCACTTGCGTTTCTTGTGGGGATGCTGAGGAGGACCCTTGTGAGGGTGGCTTGAGGAAGGTGGGTTAGGTTGAGAAGGGAGTGCATTTGAGCTAGTAGATGCTCCAAGGGGCTAAACACAATATGGGGCTCTGAGCGAAAGCTTATTTGCAACTACCTTAGACCTAGCCATCTTTCCTACACAAGAGATGTGAGAACTCAATGAATAAGATAGAAAGTAAAACCCTCTTTTATATAACCCTAAACTGTAAGACTCATTCACATAGATGCACACTCTCTCTTTCTCTCTTAAACTATGAATTGCATTCACACTGAACACATTGTTCATCTTACTATCTTAGCTCTCTTCAAACCCATTTACTGCCTTGTTGAAGCCTTGTTTCTAGCCACTTCGCATGGTTTTCTTTGACACAAGGCTTCATAACGCACTCTTTTAGTGACACGACGTGATTCCATCATGTTTGTAGCCGATTCATCAGCACTTTCATTTGCTCTCTTTTGCGAGAGTTTAGCTTCATGCGCTACTATAATCCTATACCACCAAGATAGCAATTGGATCATTGGATTGCTACCATTCACCCCTCCACCATGATCAAATTTTCTTTGGTAAGCACCACACGCTATCCAATGTGAATTTTCCATCCCTTGTGTGGACCGAATTCCGATGCTTCCCTTTTCTGCAAAGTATGGCCCATGTGCCTCAAGGATATGCTACAAAGACACATATCACACATGGGTAAAACTATGCTCAATAATTTATACAATTCATACAATTTTAAAATATTAACTTAGTACACACCATGTAATGTGTGATAGAGCTTTTCCCCTATGCTTGCACCATGTTTTCGTAGAAGTTATGCACATCATTGATAAATTTTCTTATCTTCATTGTTAAACACTATCTTGCGAAGCAAGGGAGCCAATTTGTTCAAACTTATCCAAACCTTAGCTTTGGCCAATCTTGTTTTTCCTCCATTACTTTAATCAGGAACTGCAAAATGTAACTTTTTCCACCCATCGTAGTCCTACGACTTACAAACCATGAGATTCCCTTCCTCATTGATGGGTGCTGAGAGAAACTTCCTAGCCTTTGCTCCTCCAAGTTACTAGATTTTCATGATCTCTTTTCATCTTTTTCAATCGTCACTTGATACTTGTGTAGCCCAATTTCTGATAGCACTCACTTCACATTTCTACACATTGCAATGGCTTCTTTTTCTAGTTGCATCCTATAAGCAAAGAAAATGTATTCATATACAAGTTTCTCCTTCATTTTGACAACAGCATGTAATGAACAAATGTAAATATGATCAAGTGGAATGTTGAAGATGGGCTTCCAAGTGGGATCTTCTCTATTGCGCGTCGATGTAGCACTTGTCACCCTTTGCCAGTTCTTCTTTCCATCCTTTCCTTCCACCCTCTTTGTCAAGCAATATAGGCATGGATTCTTTGTATTTGCACCATTGGACATTCCACACATGCATTTTAAAGTTTTCAAGTCTCCTGCAAGATGCCATTCAACCAAGTATTGGCCATACCCTTCTACTGAGAGCATCTCACCATGTTCCTGATGATCGATGATGCTTGGAATAAGAACAGTTGCAGCACCTCAAATGTTTCCTTAGGAACTTCAAATGTAGCGAGCCACCACACATGGTGCTCAGATTGAACACTAAAATTCCCTAGGTTGTTCTTGTCGAATTGTAAAGCTCTATTCATCAAAGTTATAGTAACTCTTTCAAGCTTTACTCCTTTGACGACCTCACTTTCATCTAATTTTATAACTCTTTCAAGCTTTACTCCTTTGATGACCTCACTTTCATCTAATTTTATAACAAACTGCAATTTACCATTACATTCCTCAATAGACATATTGTAGTACATTACCATTGCCAACTGCACCTTGTACAAATCTAAATAGTAATTGTTGAGTTCGGTGAACTTCACCTCATATGCATTTTTGGTCCCAACCTTTAGTGTTTCCATGCATTGAACATGCATGAGATCTCCTATGAGCTCCAAAACCTTTGTATTAAGTTGCCTTCGAGTCTCTATTAACTTTTAAGGTTGAGGAAGAGTAATGATTCTATTTCTCTTCAGCACATGACTAAACCCAGCCTTCACACCTTTGAATATCTTTGAGTAAGTCGTTGTGCTAATACCATCCCTGTCACAAATAGATTGTGCATCCACAGCTAAATTATGTGTCATCTAAAGTTGCAAAAATCCCTTCGAAAGAAATTAAAAAGAGTTGAGATCCAAGTGTTGCTCAAAGACATGGATATAGAAACTTGAGGAATTCACTATATGTATACCCTCTATATCACGTGCATTCAAGGCCTATTTATAAATATCCTTATTTGTGAACTCATTTGACACATCTTTTAATGTGTAGTCAATCTTCTTTTCCTTCACAGCCTTAAACTTAGGATTTCTCAAAGTGTTTTCCAATGTACTTGCCTTCAACAATCTACTAATACACGATCCAACCTCACCCTCACCTAGGCTCTCTTTTTGAGCTACCTTACAGGCTCTGATACGTCGCTTCCACTGGCCGATGTTCACAATATCAAAATGGGGGTGATTTCTCAACGATATCAAAACCTATAAAGCCATACTCATGCACAATTAGTGTGACTTCCCCTCCAAGATTAGGTGAATATGGATGCGAGGTACATATAGAAGGAGGTGATGATGGCATGACAAACAAAGGGACTACTAAGGGGACGCTAGTGTTATATCAAGTTATGGTATTAGGGGGAGGGTTCTACACCTTGTTGGGAAGCATTGATGTTGTGAGATAGAATCATTTCCTTCATAAGGCTTATGGTAACTACAATTGTGAGAACCTAAGGAGTGAAAATGACAACCATGTAAGCTTTTGTGAGCCAAATGCTTCAACTTTGCACATGAAGAAGATCACAACATAGCTTCCCCCTACGTTATTAGTATAAGTTGGTAATGTGAGTTGATATCCATATTTTCCATGACTTGTTGCACATTTTGTTATATTGATTAATGATGACAAGTGTAGAGGCTACTTGTAAATAGAAACAAACTACTATAAAATATTATCCCTCTATCTACTAAGATACTAACTTCCTATCTTCCTTTCTTCTCCCTCGCTCTTCGATCTCCATTATTGCTCTAAGTCATCTATTAAGAGTTCTAATTATAATGAATGATTGTAGAATTGAATCATAGGTATGTTTCTTTATCTCTTGGTACATAATCTCATATCTATTACTAGAACACACAATCATCAATTGGAACTCCTCAACTAGAGACTAGAGATACACATCCTTATTTTTCTTGCCTTATGTAAGCTAGGAGTTAATACATAAGAACAAGATAAACCTTCTTGGTTGTGAGCCATGCAAGGATTAATTAGTTTATCAAAAACCACATGCCAAACATTGTATACAGTCATTCATTGGCCAAAAGGATTGACCCATCTGCCGATTCAATGCCCAATCTCAAATATTGGGGCTCCTTTCCAAAGTTAGGCCACTAGTTCCTTACAATCTTTTTTGAAAAAGGTCACACCATTGGATGAACAAATTCTTAGAGAACCATGACATAAGGGCTCCTAGGAGGTTTCTAGGTTCCTTGATCTGAGGAAGTGTGGGATTTGCAATATAAAGAGGAAGTAATGAAATACATTCAATAGGACAAACTTGCCTTGTATATCACTCTAATAATTTATCAATAGTTTATCTCACCTTCCATGTCATTCTGATATATATCATGTATCGTCCTATTTTTGAATTATTTAGCTTTGCATATTCATTCCTAAAGGGAATGCAATCATTAGGACGCATGTGGATTGTGTTGTAGTCAGCACCCACCTTTTCTCATGTGCTATTTACCTCATAACAATTGTCTAGCATTAAACTTGGTAATGGGGAGAAAACATGATTTTCAATAACTTGTAGTATGTAAATAAAAAATAGTATGAACCTAAACCATCATTATGGCATATGCGACAAACTTGAAACTATGTACATAAATAAGGTTATTACAATAGTATCACTCCATTTGTAAAGGGATTGCAAGTTCAATCATACCATTTGAGCCTATGAGTCATAGAGTGGCGTATTGGCCTCCTTCAAGGTATCAATATAAAATTTTATTGCTCTTCCAAGAATATATCTTGATAAGCCCTTCCATCAAGCACTACAAGATATAGGTCTCATAGTGACATTCAAATCAACACATTTTCCTTAAAAAATTTGCTCCCATTTGTCGATATAAGCATCTCTACAAAATCCTCACAGAAATCGTCATTATTTTGTATTGCTATTTGCATCGCTTTTGCAAAACAATAGTGATGCAAATGGCAATGGTTTATGATGTAAATAACGATGGCAATAGTGATGTGTGCAAAGAAATCAGCAACGCAAATAGGAATGGTTGCATAGGAAAAAACATTTGTGGTAGGGAAGCTAGCACCATGTGTTGTTTGTATAATACTCTGCAAAGCAATTACATGTTGGGTACCCAATGGTCACCAAGACGAGTGCAAAAAGTCCCGATGACTTTCTTGTGGCTCGAATGATCCACCAATGTCCAAGTCTCATTTCGGTCAATACTCTATCTCTACATAAAGTAAGATGTCCAAGACCCGACGCTAGAATGCTATCAGGAAATGTTGACCACTAGAAACCCAAAAATTAGGTCGATCCCAATGGGTTTGGCCGCGAACGTTCTGTTGTGAGGCTGACTCGAGAAACCCTAGGTGACAAACCAAGCTGAGGCAGATCCATGCCACACTTGGTTCAAGGAGAATGGGAAATGAGAGGGATACATCACTCCACCTCTCTACCCATAGGGCATAGTCCCATTTCAGTCCCTTAAAAAATATGAATCAGAGTTCTAACCTAATACTTACCAAGGGTCGTTCGTCGGTAAAACCTTGTGAGAAGCCTCCCAGATCTTTGGGACCACCTTGTAGTAGGATGGGACCCGTCGGGGGTTCCACCCACACACTTCCTTCAATAGGCATTCTTTAGTTTTTTAATTAGGTCCTATCACATATATGTGTGACATTTAAAATCAGCTTCCTGAAATGTGGCAACACAACCTCACACATATTTCTCAAGTGGCCTTAATCGATTTAAGTTTGCTTCTATGATATCCAACTAACTGGCCCTCAGAATGATGATATATCATCCACTTATTTCCAATAGAATTCTTAAAGGAATAATATAACCAAGGGGCGCTAGTAGAATTCTTCATTTGAGCTCTGGTTTCAACTGTGGACATAGGCCTTTTTGTTTTCTCATGTTCAGGGAGTCACCTTCCTTTGATTAGTCACATGTAAGACTATATGAGTATGTTCTAGATTTTTCAATCCTAATTCTTGCATTGTTTGTTCTAAATTGACTGCCACTAAACCACCATCCAATTGTACTTCATCCAACAAATCACCATTGATGGTAGAATCAATAACTAGCACTCCTAGATCCATAAATAGATCTACTATTTTTACCTCCTTAGTTGCTTTCCTTTTGGATGTATTTGTGTTTACCTTAGAAGTATTAGTCTCAATCCTTTTCCTTCTACACTGAACTAGTTTATGATAAAGCTACCTTCAGCACTATTTCAAGATATTGCCTGATATTAATTATTAAATATACTTCCTCTTCTTCTTCCCAAGGATCGTAGGTCTTGTTCACATTTTCCACTTGCTCTTTGCTCCCCTTCATTGAAGATACTAGTCTTTCAGAAAAAGGCACTACCCCCCTACTTGAATCTTAGGATTTGCTGGGGACACATGTAATAACAAATGATCAAAAGAGTGTTAAGGAGAGTCTAATTCAAGTAGCTCTATATTAGGATGTACATCCTTAGATTTGTTATTTGCAACTCCTTTTAATTGTGGACTCTCTTCCTCCAAATCTTACTCCTTTTGTTGTTGCCTTTGCACTCTAGAACGACACCCCTGTCTTAAAAGTCACCCTACAAGGTAGGAATTTTGACTTAGCACTACTCTTTTGTCCTTTCATTTCTACTTCAACTAGATTTGTAGTAGATATATCGAAGGATCATTGGAGGTTTGTTTTCCTCTTTCATTAGTCTTATTATCCTCTTGCTTGGGGCAGTTCTCTTCATAATGCCCCTTGCCACCACACCTCCTACAAAGAGGGGTGTAATCTTGATTTTTGTGGGCATTAGGCAATATGTCACTATATTACCTTCCTATTGGCATCAATAGTAAATTATTGGTTCTCTATGCCTTTTCTATCCATTTTGCCCCATTGTATTACAGAAATTACCATTACTTCTCTGAAAAGGACAATTCCTTCCTCGGTTGCCATCATTGTTATAATTGCTTCAAGATACCAGGGGTCTACCTTGGATAGGCAATCCATGGGGCATAAAAGGCTAATTCAAGGATCCAATCTCATAAGTAGTGTTATTGCAATCAATATCATTGTAATTTCTTTGCATTTCACAAGCCTATTGTTGTTCTTGGCCTATTTTATGCCACTTGCATCCACATGCCCTATTTTAAGGCAAGAGGTACAAAATGGAGGATGTTCAAGCATTAAACTTGAAGGATTTGGAAATTCATAGTCACATGTCCATACCCATGACACTTACCACACCAAATATTTTATTTGGGTAGGTTTGAAGTTGAGCTACTTGATGATTGTTGTGTATTAGAGGCTTATGTCATTATTGAATACTTTTTTTTTAATGGTTCTTGGACTGCACCCATTATTTCATCTTTTAAATTTCCCAAGGACTTTGTGATAATGTCTAGTACTTTAGCTTCATCTAACATAGATTGATTCTAGGGCATAGATGGCATGCCTATTTGCATCATATAGTTGGAATTGAGATGTATAGATTCAAAGGTACATTTGGCAAATTTGAGTTTACAGTTGTAGGTAGATTTAAAGGAGTGGTCACATATGACACGTTCTTATGCATCCGATGTGAAGTACCAATGGGATATCCCATTCCAAGTTCTTTGAATAGATCCTTCCATTGTTTTTGGTTGAATTGCACTTATTTCCATCATTTAGCATGTGTTTTAGCATCTGCCAATGTAGTTGGCCTTTGTAGGCTAACATGCTGATGGACTTTTTGATTAAGCCCATTGATAATTTTATGCTTTTACGTAAGTTCATCAAGAGTAGATTCATCTTTTGAATAATTGTTTCCATACACTCAATGTAATGCTCAACACTTTTGGTTGCTCCTTGGGATACATTGTCCAATTGAAGAGCTAACCAATTTTGCAAACCTTGCCATCAAAATTTTTCTAAGAATGCTCTTGTCATGTAGCATAGGTCCCTTTATTTTGAGCATCCAAGTTGCCATAACACCTTGCTTCTTCATCCTTTAATGTCACTAGAAAGATATGAATCTTTTGATCCTCATCCAGTATCTCATTGGCTACTCAAGTCACCTCAAACCTTTGTATATGTGCATCAAGATCTTCATTCAATAGTCCCCTAAATTGGGTAAAATTGGCTAGTCTTACAAGGTTGTGAGCCATTGCTTCTCTGAATAATGTCCCTAGCCCAAAATCTTTAGTAACATCAAACCACACAGATTCCTTGGGCTCCTTGAATAGGGATCTTAATCAGAAAGATTCCTTGGGCTCCTTGAGTAAGGTCAAACCACACACATTCCTTGGGCTCCTTGAATAGGGATCTTAATCCCAAATCGTACATGTCCCTTGATTACTCTCTTTGACAAGGGGTACAAAACAGGGACCATAATCCCAAATTAGAAACTTGCTCTATCCAAAAAAAACCTTTTGGCTCTTTGAATAGTTGGTTCAACCCAAAAGTATATTCTATGTCTCAACTAAATGAAGATTCATTACTCCCTATTGTGGCATTGGTCTCACTTGCTATACTCTTACTTCACCTACTCCTATCCGCAGTGGGACTATCGGTGCTTGAAACCCCTCGATCCCAATTATATGAAATTGTTTCACTTTCTTTTGATGATTTTCTATCACATGATGTGTTAAGTCCAAGAGAGGCTCCTCATTTGAGCTAGACATCGCATCTATGCCCGATTTCAATAATGCATTCACCCTTTCTAGCCTCTCTAGCAACCAAGCTCTTGTCAAGCTAACCGTTCTCTTGCTCGCTAATCTCAGGCTTCATTTTTTTCCCTTTTTCACTCCTCAAAATTAATCCATAACTAATTTAGCACTTACTACTATGATATCTCCTTCCCTTTGATTATTCTTGTTTTGATTTATGTGGTCATTGTTTGTATGGCCAAGCAGACTCTAATTCACATAAATCTAGTTCTAAGCATGTACATTCTAACATTTATAGCCCCATGCCCTTTTAGTCCTTGACTGGCATGAAGTACTTTGTTACATTCATGTATGATTACTTACATAAGGTTTGGGCCTATCCTCTTAAGCAAAAATCAGATGTTTTGCCTACATTCTAACACTTTTTTTCCATGGTTGAAAACCTTGTGCATCTCATTAATAGATCCCCATGTCAGTGTGGTAGAGTTATAGAGGAGGTATGGTATGGTTAGCCTCCCTTGTATGCACACTTATGAGTCTTTATATGTGAGACTCAGAAGGTTATTCATAGCCATGATGTTATTTCCTATGAGAAAAAGATGTATATGAGACCAAAGTAGGTGATTGACATATGTAACGTGATCTTTCACACCCCAACCCTCCTGTTACTATATAGCTAGTCCGAGTGAGACTACTTGTTATAGTCATTGATGATGTAGTGGCTCAAGATCCACTTGTTGTGTAGGATCATGATTTTGGATAAAGAGGACATGCTATACAAGCCCCACATCCATTTTTGTGATGCTTCACTAGAGCTTCATGTCCTCCTAACCTTTATGAGCACTTTATGTATTATGTTATTGTGATATATTCTAAGCTATGCACAAAGGTGATTCTCATTCTTGGGAGAGGGATATGTAGTCTAAGTTTGACTTGTTATAGAATAACTATACATGAGACCTAGTTTTCTTGCCTGATGGAAAGCATGCATTGTCATACAAGTGGGTGTACAAATTGAAAAGTATCCATGGTCACCCTAAGCCACATATAATGCTAGATTGATTGCTAATGATTTTAAGCAGGAAAAGGGAGTTGATTTTCATGAGATATTCTCTCTTGTCGACTACCCTATGCCTAGTCTTGGCCTTGCTTGCTTAGTTGGATTTGGATCTTTATCGAGTCAACTTTTCTACACGAGGACTTGCATGGGGACATTTATATGCAACAACCTAAGGGCCTTGTGGAAAAAGGCAAGAAATACCTAGTGTGCAAATTGAAGAAGAGTCATTATGATCTTAAATAGTCACCTTGAGAATGGTACCAAAATTTTGTTGTTTTCATGCATTCACAGGGATATTCCCAGAGTGATATGGATCTGTGTTTATACACAAAGAAGGCCCATGATAGTGGCCTTATTATCTTTGTGCTCTATATTAATGACATGCTTGCTGGGAGTGCTCATGCTAACCTATATGCTTTAAAGACTTGGCTCAAGAAGAGCTTTGAAATGAAGGATATGGGGCAAGCCTCACATACTTGGTATGCACATTACATGCAATTTCTCTAAGAGACTTCTCTACTGCTCCTAAAAGAGTATATACACAAAGTACTAGGGTGATTACATATGTGGAATGGTAAGCCTATTGGTTGTCCTTTACCTTCTCATGTGAAGGTTAGCATGCAGGTTGTCCCCAGTTACTTGATGAGAGGGCTGAGATGGCCAAGTTTCCATATGCATTTGTAGTTAGGGGCAATTTGATGTATGCTAGGATAGCCACTCACCCTAGCATAGCATTTTCAATGGGAGTTATGATATGCTATATGTCTACACTTGATAGATAACATTTAGATGTCATGTAGGGTATCATGAGACACCTTAAAGGCACTACATATATGCGCATTTGCTATGGTAGCTAGCATCTAGTATTCATATGCTACATTTTCTACATGACATGCAGACAATAGGAAGTCCTCCTCTAGGTATGTCTTCATCTTTGCTAAAGGTGCTATCTCGTAGATTTCTAGGGTGTAGAAATATATAACCTTGTCTACTACCGAGGCTAAGTACATTATAGTCACTAAGACTTGAAAGGAGGCCCTATAGTAAGGCCATCTAGTTCCAAATCTTGGCATGACTATCATCCCATTAGAGAGATGGTAGAGGACAAGTCCATTGATCTTTTCAAGATCCCTATGAATACAAATTCTATAGATTTTCTCAGTAAAAGTCTCCTAGTGGAATGTTATGCCTTTCTTAGGAAGTTAATGGGCATAGAATGAGATGACATGTTTCCTCATCCTATTGTACTCTATGTACATGTATTTTTCTTCTTTTTATTTTTCTCCTCGCTTAAACACATTCTCTTTTAAGTGGAAGGTTGTTGAGGTTAAAGGCCACCTATGCCTAGTCGCCTATATTTAATTGTATATTGTACCTGCACATGTGTACATTGTAGGTGGTGGGTACCCATCATTCTCACTTTATTTTTTATTATTTTAATAGAAATGGAATAAGGGTAGATAGATCACACATTTATGACTATTGAAGTTCTCACATACCAGTTTCTCTCTTCTTGCTTGAATCTCCATAGCTCTTGCTCCCTTCTTGCCTCTACTCATACTTCCAATTCCTCCACCTTTCAATTCTAGATTATAAAAAATGTGTAACACCCATAAGGGAGTCCTTGAAATACAACTTAGCAACCTCTTAGACTCTAGGTCCAAGTATCTCTGGATTCACACCATCACTAAGTACATTGGAAGGAGTACTTAGAAGAGGATGCTACAAAGGCTCCCTTGTACAAGAATACCCCCAAATCTTGGGAAGATGAGAACGTCTCAAGTTCTTAAAGAGGGAGAAAATGTAATGTCCCCGAGTTTTATTTGCTTCGTAAGAGGCTATCTCTTTTTTTTAGTTTTACTCTCAAACAAATTGCAAATACAAACAAATTAAATCTTTAGTTGAATTTGATACTCCAAGTCTCTATCATACGCCCTATGCCTTGTCAATCACTAGGTGGTGCAAAGTACTGTATCACATTCATTGATTATTATTGACATAAGGTCTGGGCTTTCCCTATTAAGTAAAAAATGGATGTCTTGTCTACCTTTTGGTGTTTTCTTACTCTTGTTGAGAACCAATCTAGGTGTAGGCTAAAATGCCTAAGGTCAAATAATGGGGGTGATTATGTTTCAAACTATTAAGCCTATTGGCTTCCATTTACCTTCCAATATAAAGGTTAGTCAAGCTAATTGTCCCCAAAGTCAAATAATCATCCTTCCAAACTAGTGCAATAAATTTCAAAGTAAAGTCCTATAGATATGCATCTACATTCACGAATCAAGTAGACATTCACTTCTTCGTGTACCAACCTCAAAAAAATGGCCCCACAAATAGGTTAACATATCATCTTCCAAAGGATCAGGAGCAACACATACAAAGTCAAACATCTCCAAAGAGGAATCAACACCATCACCCATCTCACTATTATTCACACCCTTTCTTCATGATTCTAGACACAAATTCACCAACATACGACAACTAGTTCAACTTATCTACCACTTGCATATAACCACAATGACCCAATGGAACCAACCCCTCCCCCCTACCAATCAGACACATGGAACAAACAGTATCTCACCTTGTAATAAAGCATAAATGCCTTAGTCTAGGGTAAGTATAAAAGGTGGAGGTATAACATGTGAATGATCTTTTTGCCATTTTACAAACATTACATGTTTGAGGTCTCAACCTCCCACCATCTAAGAGGGTGAATACTCTTGGCCACCATAGCTTGGGGTGCATACCTTGCTGCAGCCACTCATCATTTGATCCTCAACCAACATTTGTAATATCATTTCATGCCTAGCCACCTTGGCTATGGTTCCTTGGCATTTTATGTCTATTTCTTGTATTTTCAGTTTAATGGCTTCCTATGGGAATTACCTTATTTACACACCTACATGCAAACTCGCATCATTTCTTAACATTAGCCATGTGTTGCACCCCCAAGACACCGTACTAACATGTACACTTCTTAGGGGGGAAAGTTTGACATGGCAACACCATGTCATAGAAAACTCAAAGTGAATCCCACAACCAACTCTACATGTAGCCTAGGGCCACCTTAGTATATAGGCTTTTTTAAATGACCTAACAAATCCATATTGATGTAATATAAGCTTCTCACATATCATACTTGTTTAGTATGTAGAGAGATTATAAATATGAAAAAAGGGTTAGCATGACTAGGCACATTGAAGTATGGCCAAAGGAAATTGTGAATTGTTAGTGTTGACTATTTCCTTAAAAATAGTTTCCATGAGCACTGATAGCACACCAAAAGGTTAAAGTGAATGCCAATTGCAATAAATGCAAGTTCTTGCATAAGACTAACATTGTGTGGAATTCATAAATAGATCATGTTGAGTTGGTCTAGTACACAACAATTCAATATGCAACAAGAAGGTGAAGATTCATAGTAGTCAAGTTTTGAGGTGTTGACCCAAACTACCCAAAAAGAGTCTTTTTAAGAAATGAAGCTCCCTAACTTTTATGCAACATTTTTTTGAGACACCACCTTGAAAGTTTCAAGGCGAAAACTATCTACATGATGCAAGTAATTCATCCAAGTTTCATCATTAAGAGCATTGAGTGAGCAAAGTTATCATAATAGCTAACTATCAGCATTGTTGAATATCATGCAATTTCAAGCTTTATCCATGTAAGGTATTGTCAGGACCTAAAGTGGGCCCGTCGACACTAGCTATAAGCACTAGCCATGCCTCTCTACACTCAAAAAACCACTCCTCCTCGCCCTCGCGGCCAAGAGTGTATAAGGGACACACTGCCCTAACTGTTATCGTGAATCTTGCGCTTGTTTTGAGTTGTAGTCCAACAATTAAACCCTGCACTCCTCAAAGGGAATCCCTACACATAGATCGGTATAAAATACCTCATAATTACAAACAAAAGGAGGCACCCCTCTGATTGAATGTCATGGCCCCATTGTAGCTCTCCTACACCGAGAGGATTCGCCCCTCGATGCGCTGCTAACACAAATAACACAAATGTAACAAGCTCCACTCTTATTTTAAAACGATCCAAGAGATAGATTTTTCCTCACTTGACAATTTCCCAAAGAACCCAACCACCTAAACCTACATCTTAGGTGTCTCACAACTCAACATGGGTCCATGATTTTAGTCTACACCATGCTTCTTTGCTAAGGGTGAGCCCTGAGCATCCTCATGCAGCTTCACCCCTTTTAACTTAATTTATAAACCGTCCTATATGGTATGCATAGACAAATAGATCAGAATTTCATATATTTACAGCAGCTAATCAGCATCAAAACCCCACTTTCCCCCTATCGTTTAGGTTGTGCATCGTTGATAGGTGTAGAAAGTAGGTTTTTCATGTGTTTTTCTCATAAAAAGTGATAAAAATGGACTTTGACATGAAGACACAGCTGAATTGAGGCTTATCCCTCATGCTACAACCATGTCATACATTCACATACATAAACCATATTTTTCTCTAATTTTCTCTATTTTTCTACTATTTTTATACATTTATTTAAATAAAATTATTATATTTTTTATTTATGAAGAGCTAAGATTGATCACAATTACTGAACATTGATTTTATATTCATTTCTACCCCATATAAATCTCAAAATCACAACAAAACCCCCAAAATTTATCATTTTCATGAAAATCGCTTAATTGCAGGCTTTGTGTATTTCATTTTAAATTGTTGAACAACTCAATTTTTTTATTTTCTTTAAGATTTTTTATCAAATTAAGTATTTCCAATCAAATGAATCCATTTACACACAATTTCATCAAACATCTTTCATAAAATGAATAAAATGAGTGCTTATGCATAGAAACCCAATTTTGGAGGTGCATAATTAATGATTGGAAGGCCGCTGATGCTTATTTTCTACCATTGATGCTCTCTCCAACTCTGATCTATGATCTACTCCCCCTCGGGACCATTATTCCATCAGCATCTCACATCTGATTCCTCCCCTTTCTTCCATAAACTCATGTGTATGAACAACCTCCAAGAGGAGAGAGGAGGGAGGAGAGAGAAATACTAGATTTGTGGCTCCATCACCAAGCAGCCATTGCACGAACAAAAGTTGGCAACGAAGAGCAAAGAAAATCAGGAATTCATTGCTTGCAACTGTTGCATAGCTTCTTCTCTTCCATCTCTACCATAATTGTCGCCATGGAGAAGGAGGGTGACACATTCTGCAACCTACCATTTTAAAACAGCACCCCCCACCTCCCAAAAAAAAAAATTACCTTTGGCGCCCTACCCAAACAAAGCATGCCCAAACCTCCTAAATTTTTGGCCATTTTGTCCTTTGACCCGTCCGACTTCTAAATCTTGACCATCCGACTTTCAAATTGAGTTCCGAGAATTTCTGCCTGACCAACTCGACATCCCGAACAGCTAGGAAGTTGTCTCTTTTCCATCCGCCGATATAAAAAATTACTAAAAATCTGCAACCACCGCAACGATCGAATTTTTGCATTTCTATCTTCATTGCTCTTTAAAATTGTCAGATCTTCAAGTTCTGCTTCCGTCGGCTTTAAATTCTCACCTAAAATTTGCACTAATCCACTTCTTTTCCCACTTGACAAGTCTTTAAAAACCAACCTCATTGGCAACCACAAGATAAGGTGACTTAGCCTATCAAATCCCATGAACTGATCTACACAAACAACAACCAAAGAAAGCATCAAGCTGCCACAAAGAAGATACGCTACAAATCACAAGAACGTCTCTCACCCTACCCCCTAACAAAATCAAGAAACGAGAAACCACAAGGGATAGGCCCAGCATGATATGACAAAAATCTACAGCAAGTCGCTAACCAACTGCTCTAACACAAACTGGCTAAAAAGCCTATCAAAGAGGTCATCCTAATGGTGGTCTGAACTACCTACCTAGCTTAGGACAACTGGACCAGGACCTCCTACTAGGTGAGGACTCCTATAGCCTGGTCATCATATTTTCTTCTTATAGCACATTTCCTTTCAAGGTTTCATACTCGAGCATGTAAACGAAAGGAACTGACCGTAGAGTGACCCAAGGAGAGCAGGGCATCAGCCTTAAGTCCTAACTCAGTATACCCAAGAACCTACCAAGCTCTCACGAGGTGACACTTAATCCTTTTCTATTTCGCTCACTTTTATTTTTGCTCCAACCTTCCTTTCTTTTCTTTTGGCCAGCTACTACCCCTAGGAAGACAAGGCATCGGCCTTGGGTGACTTGTCCCCACGGACCTACCAGGCCTCCTCAATGCAATAATCAACTGCTTGTAGGAATTTTCTTTTCTTTTCTTATTGAACGGTTAGAACCCCTTTTTACACACCTCTATAATTTTTTTATATTTAGATAGATTCAGCAATTGCTCTTCTTTGTTATTTTGGCAAGCTTCTCTAACTGCCTCACACTAGCAAGGACTCCTAGGACAGCTGCCTAGCAAGCAGAAACTACAGGGTCACAAGGACTACCCTCTATCACATGTCTTTAATGCTTGGCAATGTCCAAGAGGGAGACGGCTACTCAAATCTCTCCCAGATATACCTAATCAAAACTTAGGACTTCATACCTTGATTGCAAGTCCCACCAACGAAAAGAAAATAGCCCCCACACACACATATAATATTATTAGCTTAAGGAAAAACCTCGGAAAGGTGATGATATGCCTGGGATGGCCACAAGAAGCTTCCTCGCAACAAAGGCTCCCTCCACACACTTTGTCAACTTGTGTAATGCAATCACTAAAATAGAAAACCATTAAATGTACCTACACCAAGCAAGTGTACGGCCCTCTTGGCCTAAAAAGATATAACATTTTACAACCAACCAAATCGGCCCTTGTGGCCTAATGAAATAAAACATTAGAACTCAACAGAAACAACCCTCTTGGCCTTATGAAATAACACATTTTACTACCATTCAACACATCATACTGTTGAAACAAACCCTTGGTCCTAATGTTACTCTATTAAAGCACAAAACTGACCAAGGATAAGGCCTCTTAGGCCCTACACTAAGTGCATCAGGTTATTAGCTAACCCCCCTACATAAATAGCAAGGTGATACACAATCCTATGTGTCCATGACAAAGTAGGAAGGTGCTCACTTGCTACCTGACTCATTATCCAAACTAACCATCAATGACCAAAGTATAATGTGTTAGCAAGAAGACCCCAAAGTAATCCAGGGCTAATGTTAGGAGGTAATTGTAAGGGCTTCCCTGGACCACAATTGAAAAATACATCTTCTCTAAAAACATAGTTAGCTAAGGAATTCGCAAAGTGATTCCATTGTCGAGGAACTAACTGACAAGTCACTATCTCAAAAATATGCAACATATCCAAGGTTGCACGACTATACATCCGTAAGATGGGATTGCGCACGCTATAGGTCCCATTTAGCTGATTGATTACTAACTGCAATTCACCTTTAACCAATAATTGGCGGATACCACCACATCAGACTACATTAAGCCCTATGATCAAGGCCTTATATTCTGCCATATTATTAGTAAAAGAGGGTCCTAAATAGACTCCCATCTTCATAACAACCCAATGTGGGGGATCTTTAATGACCACACCAATGTTCACATGTTTACCAGGCCCTCTGGATGGTCTATCAAAATACAAAGTATAAACTCTGGCTTCATTGGTAGGCCACATCATAATAATCAGCTCACTCATACATATGATAATCAAAATCAAGCCGAGAGAGAGGATGCAGAACAAGCACAATCCCTCCTTCCTCGCTAAACTTGATAGGAATGCTAGTTAGAATTTGTTGGCAATGGTGGCAATAGACCTTAATTTCCCATGTAAAGGATCCGTCTTGCCACTCAGTAACTTGATACCCTTTACTCCACTAGATCACTTAACCTTGGTGGTAATGTTGCTCAAGATACGGATGCTCCAAATAGAGAATGATGCATCCCATCTGCTCGTCTTGGTACCTACTGCACATTAAAGTAGAATCTTGAAGGACCTGCATAGGCACCAAGCCCAACATCAGCTCTTACACATAGTAAGGCTTCAAGTTATTAAAGTTAACTTTAGTCTTCAACTCTACCCCCTGCAAATTTGCTAGAAGGTAGTAGAGTAAGCATACAATCTTGTATGGTCTATCCATTTGGGTTCTAATTTTCTAGGAAAAAGCTCCCTTCAAGCATCATAATACACCACTAACTGACCTTTTGCAAATTTGTACTTCTTAGCCCGATTATAAGATTCACAATCAATCATTCTTTGGGTGACGGGGATGCCCTCTTAGAGCACTTTAGGACTCTAGCACACCTTGATTAGATTAAATTGCAGAGCTTGCTACATTAGGAGGTGACCAAGTGTAGGATGAAGCAGCTCCATGACCTAAAAGCAAAGAAATATACTTTTAAGAAAGGATATCTAGTGTTGTACTATGATGCGTGCAGAGAATTATTTCCAGGAAAGCTGGAGCCCAAATGGGACGGTCCTTATAGGATTGTTAGGATCGGGAAGAATGAATCCACAACATTATTGGCAGATCTTGAGGGTGTGGAGTTTAAGAATAAGGTTAATCTTAATAAGATTAAACCTTATTATTTCTGACTGCGCTAATGACATAAGTGCCTTGCAGGTCCATGCGCAATTGATCAAACATCTACAAGGAAACAGCGATAGAGGTTGATGGGTCGACTAATTCCTTATTTGGAGCACCCATATCTAGAGTAGCGATATCATCTGGGAAAGCTCATCATATTTAATCAATCATATCTCTACTGAAAAACATCACGAGCTTCTCAAACCTATTCAACGTTATCCAAAACTCTAGGAGGTATGGCAACATTACCCTAGGAGGTATGGCACTGATATACAATGCAAGAGACGCATGGCCAGATGATTGTCTTAAGTTCCAAGAAAGGGACTTAGTGCCAACCTTTTGGAAATTTGTGTATGTATTCTAGAATTGCCTAGACCCAAAATTCATTGCCACATGCAACTATCTCAAGCTCCTTCTTGTCTTACTAAACCAAAAGAGAGCATGAGAGGAGGAAGGGATCCACCCTTTGTTCTTTGATATCAACACATGTATCGATAAATATGCTATGGCCTGTCACATTTTGTGCACCACCATGCTACCAACTTACTATTTGAACCTGATTAAAGACATGAATGCCACACACTTCACCAATTGTAGTCTTCCCTTCCTACCCACAACTCCCTTGGTAGTTTAACTATCTATAAAGCCTTACATCATGAGAAAACCTTGTCTTAAGCACTCATTGAAGCCCCTCCCTCCACCCCACAAAAAGGGAAATAGTATGCATCTTTATATCTTTGAGAAAAAAAGGAAAAAAAGAATAATAAAAGTATATATATGTATATAAATGTCCCCTACACCTGCACAACACCTAGAGATTCTTAATCTTAAGAGTGCCCAACGACATGTCTCCTTGAACATCACTACATAGCACATTACCACTACTCACTAATGGGATCCTCAAGTGTGGAACAGATCTAGACAGACTCTGCTTCTCTAGCACACACCCATCTCCTAATCACACCAACCACCCACCTTTCCACACTACACACACTATTCCTTGTAGTAGGCACCTTGAGGAGCTATAAAGACCAACCGACATCTACCCTTCCTTCATCTTCAACTCAACCTCTTACCCCCACCTCTCATCATTCCACACAACTTCCATGCACTTTTACAGGTGCCATGGGACTGGCACCACAATAGTGAGGGGGTAATGATAGCCGATTTTGTTAAAAAATGACAAAATGGGGCAAAAGTGGAGCATGCAAGAAGAAACAACCAAGGATAATAGGAAAAAGCAACAAGAAAAAGAGAAATGTAGGTGAAAGATTCAAAGAGTCAAAGAGAGCATGGGCAACGAGAAAAGATAATGGACTGATATTAAATGTGAAAATATTTAACGCCACACCACCTATAAGCAAAAATTGTAAATTTAAATTTTCTCGAGCATTGGAGCACGCTCCTGTGCAACTTGTAAAATAAAAAGTGCAATTAATGACATATGAGTGTGTGCGAGTAAGCTTCCTACAGAAAATAGATAGGTCAAAGAGTTGCAAGATCCTAAGGAACCCTGAGGGTAGGTTTTAAGTGAATGGGTAGTGGGCACCAATAGAGAATAGGGTCCTTTCCAAGCTTCAAAAAAAAAAAACTTCATATATAAGGTGAGAAACCTTATTTTTAACTCATTCCACGACTAATGCAACAAAGGCTTATCTACTTCTCTATCACTACTTTATTCCTTCACCTTTGAGTACTTTGTGTATGGGAGCTTTCTAAGGCAGGGAGAGAGAAGTCTTGTGAGGGCTTGTGTGTTGGTTTTTGCTCTTGTTTTCTCCTCTATCCTTTCTCCTCGCCTTCTTGGGATTCCTTCCCAAATTGAGAGGTAGAGAGATTGAGTTGCTACTTGAGGTGCAAAGAGCTTGAGGGACCTTGAGAGAGAGAGAGAGAAGGGGGGGGGAGAGAGAGAGATTGAGAGCAGAACCATCTCAACTTGGACGAATGAGCAAAAGGATCTACTTCACATGTGCAAGGGATGATAGAGCAAGAATTACAGAGCTTGAGTGCGAATTTTGCCAGAGTTGTTGGAGCTTTAAAGCTCACAACACTCATCTAGACTACAATGTAGTGAGCTCCTGTTTCACCTATTCTCTTTTGGTATTATTCTTGCTTGACACGCCATGGGTAGCTATCCATAGCTACCAAGTGAGTGAGATTTGATGGAAGGAGAGCTTACATGGTGAGAGACCATAAGAAAACTCAGTTAAAGAGGGCACATGAGTGATATGTGTTTCTTGTCTAGATTTGACAAGTAGGGACTTGAACCTACAATATGCTACCTTGGGGCATGGGTACTCTTCAACTTGTATGCCCAATTACATAGCAATGTATGCTTTTCACTAGGCAAAGAAACTAAATCCCATGTATGATTTTTCTATAGTGAATCAAACTTAGACTATATCATTCTCTCCTAAGAGTGGCTATCAGCTCTATGTATGGCCTCCTCATAAGTAAGGGATTCATCATAATCTATCACCTTAACATAGTCCATGGAGGGTACAAATCGTTCAGGCTCATGTCTATCTCTATAGACCATCTCAAAACAAGATGTGGGACTTGTACATCATGTCCAACATCATAATCATGGGCCATTAAAAAAATCAGCTACAAGCTATCTAGCTAGTTGTACAGTTATAGGAGGCTCCTCCTAAAAGACCACCTATGTACCTCAATTACCTACTTAGGCTTTTACAAATCTTCTCTTCCTTGAAAACAACATCATGGCTATGGATAACCTCCTAGGCTTGTGGATTCCATAGATAGTAACCCATCTCATATGCATCCTTGTAACCAAGAAAGATGCATTTCACTGACTTATGATCTATCTTATTGTGTTTGTCCTTGGGTACATGACAAAAAGCCTCATATCCAAAGTCTAAGTTATGCATATGAGGGAGGTTTTCTAGACCAAACCTCCTATGCAACCTAACAACCAATAGCAATGCATGGGGATCTATTTATCAAATATATAATAGTGATAACTTTCTCAGCCCAAAAATGTTATGATAAGCCTACTTAACTAAGCATACTATAAACTCTTTCCTAAATCATCCTATTCATGCGCTCCACAACACCATTCTAGGGTGGGGTGTACAGGGTGGTAAAATGATGCTTAACACCTCTTTCATCACAAAACTACTCAACTACTTTAGAAATGTACTCACCCCCATTGTCAGACCTTAGGCATTTCAACCTATACCCAGACTGACTCTCAATAGGAGTGAGCCAATGCTTAAAGGTGGTTAAGGCATCTGATCTCTGCTTAATAAGATATGCCTAGACCTTATGCAAATAATCAACAATGAATGTAACAAAGTACTTTACACTACCCAATAACTAATAGGGTATGGGAACACATACATTACAATGCACAAGAGTCAAAGGTTCACCCATACGTGTAATGCCAAACTTCTTATGAGAATTATGGGTTTGTTTGTCATAAAGAAAATGGTTACAAGAATCAAAATACTTGTAATCAAGAGGCGGAAGATATTGCACACAAGTAAGCATTTCCATTCCCTTTAAGGACATGTACACAAGGTGATGATTCCATAAAGATACATGTGGTATACCAATCCCGCAACCAAAACATGGTCATGAGACCTAAATACAAATAAAGGATAGAGATTGCCATCCTTGGCATCTTGAGAAAAGACAAGATTCCCATGGATAATCTTCCACATAGAATCAGCAAAAAATTCATAATAGCTTACATCATCCAACTATCCACTAGATAGAATGTCAAAGCTAATACATGATGATGTACATTATGCAAAGTAAAGGAGCTACATGAAGAAAATTGCAGTGCTACATCCCCAATGCCAATAATATATAGCTATTAAAGACAGTGGCAATCAGCAGCCTTTAAAACTAGGAGCTGCCAATGGTGCATTAAGGAGCTAACAGGTGCACAAGCACTAAAGACCACCTAACGCAACACATGGACACAAAGAATGTCTCATTGCAGGTAGCGATCTATATAAAGGAAGGGAGAAAATCATTGTGGTTGTTGTTCGAGCATATGCATAGCCCTAGAGATTAAGTATCAAAGGGTTTTATTACTTCACTACCATATCCTTCTCGAGTTCCTTCTACAAGTCTCTCTTAATGATTGGCATCTTGAGTGCTCTCTAACAATAGAGCCTATATTTTATCATCTACAGTCACTACATTCGGCAACAGTACTATCTTGGTCTTATATCTTGCATTTGTTTAGTACTTATGATCCTATACTAGCTATTTCCAAAGTCTTATGTTGTGACTATATCAATCTCTAATAGTTGCATTGTCCTTATTTTATCAATATATTTTGGATTGACCTTTGAGTACATTTGTGTTTGATCTCTTTGCTATGATTATGCCTCACTCTACAAGCCAAATGCTAACTATCAAAAGTAATGTCAATGTTCGCCTATGTTGGTTTTGAGGACACCCGTCGTTTGTCCTGTGGTGGTAGTGTTTGGACAATTAATTACACATGGCAACTATGATTACAGTTCCTCCACATGCTAAGCTGAATGCATACGTGTTCTCATGGTTTGCCTGAGGCATTTTTGGTGTTAGGTCCCACAAAATGGTCCAAGTCTCGATAATGCCAAATGATACCACCTTCTAAGGCTATTTTGATCCTCAATGAGTCTATATCTAGAGCAAAATAAGCTTCTCCATAATTTTAAAAGTGTCATTTGGATTCCACTACTCCAATAATTGGAAAAAAATCTAACCTTTCTATCATTCCTCCCACTTCACCCTTAAACCTAACAAGTCAGCTCCTAGCTTTGCTCAATCTAGTAGGTGTCCTAGAAATAGCCCTAACTCCACCCTCACTTTCAATTTCAATGGCACACCAACCCAGCATATCCTTCCCCAATTTCTTTAGATATTCCAATGAAGATTTGGGTGCTTTTATTCGATAGTTCAATGTGGCATACACTATCAACTACCCTGATCAGAGCAATAAATCCCACAGGGTCATCGTATTTGAATCCTCAATTCAAAAAAAGGCTACAACCTAGCTAGTAGTAGAACATGGCTAGCCAACATGGAATGAAGTGTTAAATGCCTTCCATATTCAATTCCAACCAAATGAAATGGATGCACAGAAACTTGAAAGACTATGTCACCTTAAGCAAGGTGATAGATCTATCCAAGCATATACCACCAAGCTCACAATACTGAAAAGTCGCATTGATCCCAATGCTCAATCAAAAGATAAAATATTGAATACCCTTTATGTTCAAGGTTTCAATAGATCTATCCAAAAAGTATTCACTTATGATAATCTATCATGTAATAGCATTGACTCATTTTATAAGAAAGCTCTCCAGTTAGATCAGTTCCTCTCAAAAGAAAATTCAAGAAAAGGGAAGAAATCCAATAAGTCCACCCTAAAATATGAACATAATGACAATAGTGAATCCACTTTTAATTCAAATCTGGAAGCAAAATCCAATAGTGCAAAATTTGACTCCAAAGAAGAAGAAGAAAAAAAGTGACCTAAGAGTGAGAAGGACAAAGCAAAGAAAAAAGTTGAAAACACTAAGAAGAATGAGGTCAAAAACCTTTGGCATACATAGTGCAATAACCGTCAACATGTTCAAGCTAAATGTGGCTTAAACCAAAAATGATGCAACATTTGCAACATGCCCATGCACAACACAAAGTACTAATCATACAATGGCAAGTACCAAATGGCCCATCCTAGAGAATGGCAAGGGACTAGAGCAAACACTTTCACCCAATGAATAAATCTCCAAGCCAATCTGGTTCCTACCCCAACTATAGTGTATACTAATCAGGACTACAACCAACCCAACAATGGCTGTGGTGAGTATGGTAAAGGTGGAAGAGGCCGAGGGAATTCTCGACCCTTTGCTAAACATCACTTCTTTTGTACGCAAGAAGGACACTAGCAATTTGATTTTCTGGATACCCAAGCCTATGATGCTTAGAAAAGATAGGGACAAGGCTTGACACGTATGCCTGGTGCTAACACAGTGAAGATCAAGGAGTTGTCCCAATCGGAGGTGCGTCTGATTACCTACTAGTGTGGCAAAACATACAAAGATGCCGCATTGCGAACCACAAGCACTTCGTGGGTCGAGCAAGAGAAAGTCCGCCACTAAGTGGTAGGATGGACCATAGTCAAAGTCAATGGCCATGCAAAATAGCACACTTGAAACAAGAGAAACAAATAGGAAAGCAGCCAAAAGCTCATCCTAGCAAGCAAAAAAGTCAATTACAAGTGTCAACACCAGAAAATCTCACAAGAAAAATCAATAAGATCATCTTGGATAGAGGCTGAGTAAAACCCTAGATGCTAATCTCGGAGATAATAGCAGTCAAGAAAATGAAAGCAAACCCACAGCAAATGGGAAGATGCCAAGCACTTTGACTGTTCTGGACTCATCTGAAGCATCCATCAAATGGGGACCTATCAACATTAAGCATGAGTGCAAAGCATAAATACAAAATGTGACAAGAGTAAAAGAAGATAAATTAGGCACAATCTATCTTTGTTTAAAAGTAGTCAAGATTAGTGCCAAAATTGTAGCCCACATTCTGCTAATAACTCATCAATTTATTGACCGAATTCAAAGATGTATTTGCGTAGGAATATTCAAACATGAAAGAACTGGATCCTCATTTCTATCAGCATTAGATTCCTCTAAAATTGCATGCTATCCCAACCTGGATGCAACACTTCAGAGAATGAACCCTCACATGGCTAAACAAGTCAAAGAGGAGTTGGGTCAACTACTAACAGTAGGTTTTATTGCTCTAGTAGATCGAGCGGCTTGGATCTCCTCGATTTTCATTGTTCCAAAGAAGAACAAAAAGCTACATATGTGTGTGGATTAGAGAAAGCTTAATGCAACCACAATCATGGATCCCTTTCCTATCACTTACCTAGATACCATCCTGGATGAAGCAGTTGGCCATGAGATGTACTCCTTTCTCAATGGTTTCAACAAACACAATCAAGTGTGCCTTACTTCAAAAGATTAAGCTAAAATAGCTTTCGTCACTGCATAGGGAGAATATGTTTTTATAATGATGAGGCTTGATCTCAAGAATGCTCTGACCTCCTTTTAGAGAGCCATATTGGATATTTTTTTGCCTTACCTCATTGATTTTGCGAGGGTATTTTTGAATGATTTTTGTGTCTTTAGAGATAAGCCACACATCACTTAACACACTTTAGCTTTGCCTCACAAGGTGTTGAGAAATAGACAAATGATGTATGCTTCAGGAAGAGATGTCCTAAATCCCATATGCACAGTGGAGAGTGGAACAACCCAACTTCTATAAAGCAATGTAATTGACTATCACCTTGATATGGAATGAATACAATATCATGATGATTTGTACTTTCACTTAGTGTCTTTGCCATTATCAGTCCATTACACAAGATTTTCTTTATGAGTCCAAGCTTCCATCTTGGAACCTAATTCACTTGTGTAACAGTTGGTCTCTCTTTGTCTATGTCAACATGAGTCTTGTCTTCATCTTCCATCCTCCATAGCTCCTGCCATGCTCTAGATCCACATTTTTAACATGGTATCAGAGCCCAATTGGGCATGGCACTACTCCTCCATCTCCATTTCACTCTCATCTAGCTCTCAATCTAGCTCAGGACAAGTCTAGAACACCATCTCCTACTCCTTCTCATAGCCCTGCTTGGCAGCCATAGCCACCTTGCACCTACCCTGCTTTAAGCTCTTAGATCTCTTCAACCAGGCAAGATCTTGACAAGATTTCTTTTGGAGATCTCTACTTCTTCTCTTGGAGCTTCTCTCTATCACCTCAGAGCTCAACATTTCTTTCATCTATAGCTCAGCACTATCAACTGTGTCAACTTCTATTCTAAGTGTCCTCCATAGCCAAACAGGACTTGCAGCCATTTGAGCTCCTAGATCTCATAATAGAGGCCATATCTCATTACAATTTCTTCTGAGGAGTTGTTCAGCAACTCAAGGTGCCACTATGTACCACCTTAAAGATCAACATTGGCCATTCTATGCATCGGCATTGCCAAAATTCATGATCATTGGAATTTCTGCATCTACTTGAATTCGTACAACTCGATCTCTACCTGTGCCCTGCAATTCCTCCTCTGGTCATAGGGTATTTGAAGGGTGTCTTCTAAGCTTCCTCTCCATCAAATATTCGACTAAATTATCCGTTATAACTATTGTACCATCAAAAAAATCATTCGCTTGCACCTCAAACCCTAATAAACACCATAACCATTAATATTCAAGCTTCCCTCTTCACTGCATTCTCAAATCCATTTGACAAAGCCAAGTACCGTTACTCAGATCTGCTACTAAACTCAAGTTGAAGGACAAGACAAGCATCAAGAATCACCATCAAGCAAGAAGAAGACTCAAGCTCAAGACTAGACATAGTATCTTGATACTACAGAGTGTATCTTCACATTACCTTGCACCTGTGTCTCTTGACACATTGAAATACAACTCTTTTTCTAGTTAATTGAAGGTTATCAACATGGCAGAGCTTGAGCAAATAGCAAAGTTCAATGGAGAAGGTTTCCATGCCTGGAAGGAAAAGACCATGTACCACCTCATGAGGAAAGACCTCTAGGATCTCTTTGAAGATGATGAAGGTGATGCAAATGATGGAAAAGAAGATTCAGAAAGTGGGAACCTTGAAGTAGCTCCACCAAAAACCAAACAATGGAAGAAGATGAATAACAAGGCACTAGGCTTCATTGCATGGGGACTAAGTGATGATGTGCTACATCATATCTCTGGCATTAGAGATGCTAGAACTGCTTGGGAGAAACTTGACAGGATGTTTGGTACCCAAGCAAAGAATTCAAAGGTAAAATTACTCATGTAGTTTTATAAATAGGATATAAAAGATAGTGCTTCCATGACCTTACACATTAACAAGTTCAAGAGCCTAAAAACCCAGCTTGCAACTCTTAAGAAGAATATTGATGAAGATGAAGCAATAGATGTACTTCTTGCAAGTGTAAATAAGGATCCATATGAGAATCTTGTGTCCACCCTAAGTAATGTTCCATCTCTCACTTAAAGATATTGAACACTCTCTTCTTGATGAAGAGAACAAACAGAAGAACAATAATGCAAAAGATGGTATCCCATCATCTAGGGAAAATCTCTTATACACCAAAGGAGTTGCTGGACCCAAAGGAAGAGGTCGAGGATTCAACACCGACAATAAAAATCAGATGACATGTCATTATTGTGGTAAGACTAGCCATATAGCTAGTGAATGTTTCCACAAGAAAAGAGCACAGTAGATGCAGAATGATCACCACACCAAAACCAATTCATGAATGAAGAAGAAGAAGAAGATGTTTCTGCTACCATCAACAACTCTAACAGATTGTTCTAAAACAATTTCCATTATATCCTTCATATGTTTTTCCCTTAGTGATTTGCTTTGTAAAAACTCTTGCCAAATATGTAAAGTTTCAAGCTTTAACTTGACTAGGCTGCCTATGAGCTAGTCTCCCAGGCCATGTCATCATGAAGGGGGGGCAAAAGCCAGCAAGTATGGGAACTCATCATTTGAGGAGGGGTGTTGAGAAATAGATAAATTATGTATGCTCTAAGAATATATGTCCTAAATCCCATATGCACAGTGAGGAGAGTGGAACAACCCAACTTCTATAAAGCATATGCATTTCCCCAAAGAATCATCAGTGACTATGATTCTCTCTTCACATTGGACTTTTGGAAGAGTTTTTTTGAGCTCTAAGAACTGAGCTCTACTTTAGTACTGCTACCCATTCCCGAACCGACGGTCAAACAAAGTAGGTTAATCAAGTTATTGAGCATATACTTAGAGCTTATTGCAACAAGGAACCTAAGCAGTGGATCCAATACCTACCTTTAGTTGAATTTGCCTACAATGCATCATACCGCTAAAGTATTCAAATGACTCCTTTTCACGCATTGTGTGGATAAGGTTGTCTTATGCCACTAAATTTTTATAACCCTACCCTACAGGTAGAAGAATCTAAGAAAATACTGGAAGAAATGGATCAACAAGCCTATAATGCAAGATATTCAACTTGCCAAGGATTGATAGAAGTCGTATGCTGATCAGCAAAGACAATAACGTATTTTCAAAGAAGGTGACATGGTTTTTATTCGAGTTCACCCAAAGAAAAGTTCCTTATCTCTGGGAGAATTCAAGAAGCTAAGTCCCAAATATTGTGGGCCATATAAGGTGCTAAAGTGTCTAGGGCCTAATGCTTACAAGCTACAACTCCATGACAACTTGAAAGTGCATAATGATTTCCATGTTAGTCTATTGAAAGCCTATGTTCCCAACCCTGATAATGTACTTGACTAAAAAATTGTGATGCCAAGTCAAGGAGTCCTCGAACTTCAACCAAATAAGATACTTAACATGCGAGAGAAGGTCCTAAGAAGCAAAACCCTTAGGGAATATCTCATCCAGTGGTGGAAAGACTATCATGAAGAGGATGCCACTTGGGTTGATGAAAAATCACTATGTAACCAATATCCCCAGTTTTACTCGAGATGAGGACATCTCAATTTCCTCTAAGGGAAAGAGGATATGATGTTTTTGCTTTCTTACTTCTCATAATTAAGATTTAGAGAGTTGGACTATTAAAAGTGGGATCTCAAATAAAATAATCCATATCTCAAAACCCAACACCAATAAGTCCGAGACAAACCAAACATGTTGAAAACTTAACCAAGTCAAGCAAGTCAAGGCTTGACTTGAGGGGAATCAAAGCCTTAGAAAAGCAAAAGCTTTAAGGTTTTTTTTTAAGAAAAAGCTTATTAAGAAGAGAAGACATTGACAGTTTGCACTGCCCCCTCCTCTCTTTTTGGCAAATTGTCGTCATCATCTTCTCGCCTCTCAATTTGAAGAAATGAAAGATAGAGAAAAAGCATGAGATCTCCCTCTTCAATCTCAACAAAAAGCTCAAGCAATCTTTGCCCTTTCTCAGTTTGACAAGAGGCCGGGATTGAAGCAAAATCACACGATAGCCAAGTGAATCAGTCGACATCTTTGGTAGTCCCATAGACCTCAAAGATTAGATTGCGAGCATCACATTGCATCTCAAAAGCTTCCAAATAATTGGATTGGCAAGATACCCTCCATAAAGAACTCCTCTTCCTGGCTACAACCCATGAGACTCCCTCCCCCTTGAATTTAACTATAAATATGGGGCATGAGGAGCCGTTGAGGATATTAGCCTAAACCAAGAGAAGAGACTCTTCTTGAACCAAGAGAGAAGAGCAAGAGGGAGAGAGGCAAGAGGCAAGAGGAGCACGAGAGAGGAACTTCTTGTTGTGAAGACAAGGAAGATACCCATCTCTTCTACCTTCACTCCCCTGTAGAATTGAGACTCTACTCGATTTTCTCTCACTTTTTAATAATCGCTATCTCCATCAATCCAATTGTGATGACCCAAGCTCTATTGTCAAAGTCTTCTCTACAATCTCATAATCAAAAACCATGGCCCCAAAGAAGAAAATTATGAAGGCCACGGAAGTGGGAGGAGCTGCTAATAATGTTGCAAGTGCAACCACCACTACAAAGAGAATGGTGAGTAATGGGATTACAAATGAAGCTATGAATACCAACAACTAAGTGCTCTTCATAAATCCCCAGGTGTTATATTTGATTATTATTTTAAATATTAAATATATAAAATAAATAATCATCCCATGGGCTAGTAACAAAAAGCTACATCCATAAGAATAGGACATTTTTTAAAATCTCTTGCATAGAAAATCCTAGAGAAATTCTTAACCGCAAATTCCAATGAATAATTTGGGTTTACATTAGCTATACTAGGAATAGGTGTGAGGAAGATGCTGCACTTCCCAAAATAATTTATGATTTTTTTGCATCAAATAGAATTTTTCTAAGAACTGGATTTAGGGACTAATATTTTTTCAATAATATATATTCTAAGAAGTCAAATTTTTATTTCTATTGAACTGATGAAACCTCTAATCAATAAACACAAACGCTAATGCTTTGAGAAATCTTGAGATGAAATTATTGAACATTCTCTGTAATAAAATATCCATGAATCTTAAATCTAGTGAGTTATCACAAGATAAGGATCCACATAATTTCATTAAGAAAAAGAAAGAGATCATCACGAGAGTTTGTTCTCAAAAATAGAAGTCTAGGAAAAAAAAAACAAACACTTGCTTAAGTTTATCATGGGCTAGATCCCAAGGGGAAGAGTAATCCGAGAGGTTTATTGGAAGATATTGCCACTTACTCTAGGTTTAGCCCTGATATTATTATTCTAAAAAGGGGGTTTATCTTGTAAATAAATTCATTGAAAGTTGTGTATAACGCATTTGAAGTAAGTTATTTGTGGTTGTAAATTAGGTTTTGATCTTTCTTAAATTATCAAGCTAAAAGATGGATAATCGAGTACATATTGCTGATTGAGACAATATTTCGATAGGCATAGAATGCCAACTGAGGCAGTGTTCTTTGATGGCACTAGACCTCCCCAAGGTCAACATGAATAAAACCTACTCCAAGGGGTTTTATTTTTCACATTAGTGAGTATGGACCAATCATGACACAAAAGGTCCTATCGTAGGAAATTCTAGTTGGTAGGAGGAGGTGAGGATACCAGGGGGGGCTTTGATCACAAACTCCTTAGACTCTTACGAATTACCCAAATAGTACTTTGGAAGTTCCAATTCTAGTCTAGGAATTGAACTACCTCTGGGTTGATATTATGTCTAGCCAAGACAAGAAACATTGTAAAAAGATATTTTTATTAAAGGAATTATTGAGAAACAATTGTCTTACACTGTTTTTGTGTCATGAAATAAAGACGTGTAACAAATCTATGTCATGAGATAATCAAAGAATTTATTTTTATATGTTAAACCTAAAGTGGTAGGTAATTAGGTAATTAAAATTACTCTAACGAGATAAGTGGGTGGATGGATCCCCAACGGGTCCAAACCTATGGTTGGGTGGTCTTGGTAAGCTGAGACATTTTCTTAAAAGGAAAATTTTTTGTTCATAATTAGGTAAACGAATGACCACTAGAAATTAGGAAACCCAACTTGCATCATTTTAGGGTGTTAGAATGGGATTTTGCCTCATGGTGGGTAGAACGGTCGACGTGTTGCACTCCCCTTCATCTTCCATTCTCTTTGAACCACGTGCAATGCAAGTTCACTTCAATGCGAGTAATCTTGTAAGACGTGGGAATTCAAATTACTGACACTAATAACTAATCATTAAGTGACTTGACCAATAATAGGAACCTAAAACTCATGTCGATCCTTGTGGGAATAGCCGAAACTTCCACTATGAGGTAGACTCAAGTGAGCCTAGATAGCAAACTCTGAGGTATGCCATAGGATCCCAAACATTGTTTTCTAGGATATCTCTTGATGGGCTACTAAGAACGTGCCAGCGAGGAAGCGGCTCAGCTGGCTAGGCACGTCACTTTTCTTTAATGAAGTGGTAGTACACTTCAATATGCTCTGTCCTTGTGTGGTGGATTATGTTCTTTGTCAACATTTGTCAACATAATGTAGCCAATGCTATCACAATACATGATAACTCCACCATCTATCTCTATTCCCATATCACATAATAGTAATCTCAACCATATTTGTTCACATGTTGCCGATGCAATATCTCTATACTCAGCTTTTGTACTACATAAAGCAATAGTGGATTATTTCTTGTTGCTCCAACTGAGAGATAGACTTGGTACATGTTCAAACCAATGACCAAGTTGCAAATATATTTACCAAAGCATTAGGTAAAGATAAGTTTGAGTACTTTAGAAGTGCACTTGGGATATTGTATTTGCAAGCTCATTTTCAGCTTGAGGGGGTGTTAAGAAATAAGACATAGACTAAGTCATATCCTTTATATGCATAAATAAAGTAGAGGTTGTGTGAAGTGACTTAAAGGTCAAAAGGTATCTATCATTTTTAAGGATACTTTGTGTATATCCGTTGATAATGAGAGAAAGAGAAGGATGAAGATGAAGATGAAGGAAAACTCTTGAGCCTCCGTATCTTGTGCCATTGCTTCTTCCATTGCGCATCCTCTTCTATTATTTTCAAGGTATGCTCAGACTTATGGATTAGACTATGAGAAAACATTTAATTCAATTGAAAGAATGACCATTTTTAGATTAGTCATTGTTCTGGCTTCTATTTATGGTTGAAACATGTCTCAAATGGACATTATAAAATCTTTCTTGTTGTATTGTATGGGTTGAAGCAAGCACCTAGAGCTTGGTGTGAGAGGATTAGTAGATTTTAATGCAGCACGATTTCCAACAAAGTATGGATAGTTACACTATTTATGTTTGACAAAATATGATGATGGTATAGTGGTTGTGATCATCTATGTTGATGATATCATCCCAAAGCATAAAGGTTGGAACATTGTTAAGCACAAATCAAAACTATGCATATCATGCTTTATAGCGCATTTGTAAACCTATGATTCTTCAACCTAGATCAGCTACAAAGGTGCTATTACATTATGGTATGATAAGTCCCATAAATTTTCACATTTGAACTAATAACCAAAGGAATTTTCTAAGCCTGATCGCCCATCAAGATGTAATCAATGTACATTGCAAATACTTTGGAGAGCCACCAAACACTAGTTCCATTGGTCATAAGACTACAAAATTGAAAATCGCCTCCTAACATTAATAACTTCATTTGGAGGGGAGGTGCTCCACATTGTGGGCATTAAGGGGTGAGTCTTAATGTAAAAATATATATATTACTCCATTTTAAAGTAATTTCTCATATCCCTTGCAATTAGTATGTTCCTACATGGCATTGTGGGAAATTACTACTACCATAAATAAGTATGAATGGGTTAGGTCTATAAACTTTCATCCTAATAACCCCTCTTATACAGGTATTCTTATGAAACATGAACACGATTAAGAGATCATTTACAATGTGTTCTCATTATTTTCCCAAAAAAAACAAGGGTTATGCAAGATGTATTGATTTAGGTAAGACAATTTGCTCTTTTCATGCCACTTATAAATAGCTAATAAGTTTGATTATTCAATAGGAATTGTAGAATGCTCAAATATACTTGTTACATCCATTCTAATTTGTCATACTTATTTCCATCGCCGCTACTTATTTCTAGCACACAATAGGGCTTTAGTTCACTACATATGCTTACAAACTAGTTCGCAAAAAGCGTCAAACTCCAAATCATTAAATTGTTAAACATTTAGTTATTGGATGCACTAGGATATTGCTTTCTACTAACATCACTCAAGCTTGAAATCTGTATGAATAATTTGCCTACTTATCACTACCTTTTTTTAAGAAATCTCTTGTTTCGGTAACTTAGAATTTGATTTTATTTTTTATTGTCTTGCTTTTGGTATTGCTTTCTTTTTCTTCATTATTTCGAATCACAAGAGGGGGGAGGGTTTAATAAGGGTGTGGACTTTGTAGTTATACCATGGCATTGGAGTCAAAAACGCCTATATAGGGTAGTAGTCGCTCAAGCTTTGCTTGGGATGTGCTTCTACATGTGATTCTTTATACTCAACGGTGAACCCTCACATGTGCGACGTCACAAGGGTGTAGTCCTAAGATGTGCCTTGATGTTATATATTTATATATCATGAATATAAAGGATTCAATATTGATATATCTTATGTACCTTTCTGCTATACCATTTTTGTGTCTCGTGACAGGTTATAACTTGAAGTCCTGCAAAGGTCCGCAACACTTGGTATCAAAGCAACTCTAACGTAAAGCATACTAGCTCGAGAGGAGAGTAGGCTCACGGATACGGAAGAGATCCTACTATAACACATTGCACACACGACGTAATGACCCCAACACAACACAACACAACACAGTGCGATGCCCCACATCGCAATGTTGTTATACCAACAAATTTAAGAGGGAGTTGTGGTGTGATAGGGACATGCGGCATACCATTCAAAAATATCGTGGAGAGAGCTAAAGCTATGGAAGGACACTTTCTTTGAAGAGGCGAACGAGCTATGTCACTAGCTTAGAATCACGTATAAGAAGAAATAGATGCAACTCAAATTGATCGAACAGACAAGAAAAACCATCCAAGCACTGGAGAAGAACCATAAAGGAACAAATGTGCTACAAAATCTCGAAGGGAAGGCCAAAGAGCTAAATGAAGACCTAGAGGAGGTCAACTACTAGTTGATCATGATGCGAGAGAGAGCTAGGTTATATCAAGGGAAGATGGCCCGAGACCTTGACATGGAGATACAAGGAGAAATCGTGCTAAGGTAGAATTGGGAGACTACCTCTAGATCTAAAGAAGCCAAAGAGTGGACCGAACCATACTTGAAGCAAATGAGAGCCGAAAGAGTCCAAGAGCTAAAAAATAAAGTGATGCCAACCAAGAAGAACCAAGGAGCCAAGAAAAGAAGAAACAAGTGAAAGAAGAATAAGAGTTTTGGTCGTTAGATGAAGAGGAAGAAGAAGACGAGGGAGAGAATCAGCTCAGCCCAGATCTTGGAACACCTAGTCCCCAACGAGTAGACTACAACTACCCCGACCACTATCCTGAAGACTACTGCCAAGAAGCTACCTTGAAGACTAATACCTTTGTAACGAATACCATCCCAAAAAAGATGGATACTACTACCCCCAAGATTTTTCCGTCATACCACCTACGAGAAGAATACCTCTACACCGAGTACCCCTATCTCAAAGAATGCAAACATGAAGGAGTTCAAGAAGAGGAAGAAATGATAGAGTATTATGTGAAGGGAGAAGGATGGAGAATGGATGTGCATTCAAAGGTAGAAAATATTATGATGGAGTTAGAATACAAGAAAGAAGATGAAGATAGATGGACATGTCACAAGGAGAATGAGCTTGATCCTAATTTTGGAACACCTCCACCCATTGAGATTGAGGGTAAGGCTAGGTTAACGCCCTCCTATGAGGCACAAGAGGCCTTTGATGAAGAGGATGATGAAGAAGTAGATGAGGAGATAGACTTAGAAGATAAGAATGTAAGGGTGAAAGCACCTTAGGCAGGGCATCCGCCGCTACATGGAGGCAACACTTCTATTGTAGATGATGAGATAGGTGAAGGAGAAGA